>NC_054542.1:21172972-21295472 GCF_017654505.1 Polyodon spathula | reverse complement strand
GGAATAACTTTTTCATGCTCTGAGGTTTGGGCTAAACAACTTTTTTGTGAAAAGTCTGACAAATACTAGGTGATTGTTCTGATTTTTCTGAAGAGGAAATTTATTTGAGCCACGGATTAGGTCCCAAGACTTCTTGCTTCCTCCCCTTTACTAGTATCCTACCTTGTGTATTCCTAACAGCAGAGAATCGGGCAGTTTATGCTTAACTTGATGTACTGCTTTATCATCTGCCAAAATGCCCCTCCCTTTCCAACCTTCGGAAACCTATCCCTTACTCAACACCATATATAAAGAATAATAATGCAGGATTAATTAAGAGATACATCTTTCAATGCATACTGCAGCACTCAAAGTTATTTACTATAATCTATATAAGTCTATAATCCACGCCTACTTTGTAAAGGAGAAAAATATGTTAATGTTACAAGTTAATGTATACCTTAAATTTACCTACTGCGTTGTTAGGTTCTAGTTTTGTAAAATGTGCAGTTTTTTCTCCTTTCAAAATAAATTACAGACTGGGGTAACATTCACTCAGAGCAGGTCTCAAGAAACAAGGGTCATTCTGACTTATAAACAATGAAAATCTAAACAGTTAAAACAATATAACTAATAGTTTAATGTGTGTGTGTATATATATATATATATATATATATATATATATATATATATATATATATATATGTGTGTGTGTGTGTGTGTGTGTGTGTGTGTGCATCAACTTAGGGTGGATTTCTGAAGTGCTTATCTGTCACTTTGTATCTAATTAAGTGGCCTTTAAGTGTTCCCCAGAAGACTGCTTGTTAGGCATTGTTTTACAGAGGTATTAGCTAAGTGAAAATCTCTCAACATTACAAAAAACTGATAGGGGGAAATGTCCTTGGGGCATTTTAGAATAAGTTGTTGGAGCAAATATGTCTATTCCATTTCATTCTGAAAAATAATTGGTTAATGAGAGAATGATTACTCTGTTCAGTCATGATTGCTGAATAAGTTTCTCCTCCATATGTTGTTGAATAATGGGATATTCGCCAGTGAAAGAGGAAAATGATTAGAAGAAATTGGATAGTTTAGAGAATTTATTCCCAAAAGTGTTACAGTACGTTTTTGTTAAATTGCCAACTGAAGGGATTTGTTTCCTACAAGTTGAAAAGTCTGATTGGTTGAGGCCACTTCTGGTAGGGTTTCATTAGGAACTACACTTGTATAACTACTTTGTATAAGCCAGAGTATAAGCTGTCATATGTGTTTCGTTGGAATTAACCTGTTGAAGAATTTAACCTGGTATACTTTATTATTTTTTGTTTTGTTTGTGGAATATGCTTTGGTATATTCCAGTGACTTGTGTCTGATCTAAATACATACATATTAACTAAAGACCAAACTTATCAATGTACTTACTTTAAAGATAAAAAATACACTAAAGACACACTATGTAAGATGTTGATTTTATCAAAAAAAAAAAAAACTAAATTTTAAAAACTAATTTTGTCAACTGTTACTAAGCAAAAATAAACAACAAAAAGACACTTTAATGTTTTAAGGTTTCTGGCAAAATTGAGATAGCTTTTAGCCGCAACTAGTTATAAACAAACCTCTGCCGCAATGCACAGATTCATTTCATCTGCCTTCCGTCCTCTGAAAACTAGTTTGTGATTTAACTCTGCTTCTAGCTGTTGCCAGTTTTTACTTATTATTCAACATCCTCTCTGCATTTGTAACTTAATCCAACTAGCAGGCACTGTCCACATGCACACTGATAAAAGCTACTCTAAATTAGATTTTAGCCAAGATGGGTTCTTTTAACACTTGAATGTGGCACAGCAGTACTGGTCAAGGTCTACTTTAATTGTTTAAGTATACAAAAAAGCATTTAGTTACATTACTATGCATAACAGTCTAGAGTTTTCATTATTGCTGGCATCTGTTCAATGACTTGCTATTTGCCTTGGTTGTTCTTTAGGTTGATTGCAGTATAATTGATAGGGAGGCTAGCACTTCTTCAAAGAACATACAGTAAGATATCCATGGAATTTGCATATAGTTAAGACAGGAATGTTACCACTTTCATATCAAAGCCAAGGCATCCAGTTTCCTAGGATCTGCAGTGGGAGCACGTGATCTATAAGTGGGAATGTAAGTGTCTTTTTAGAATAAGACCTGATCTGATAAGGCCAGAAAGAGGTCAGCAAGCACTTGTGCAGGGTGTTAAATATAATGGACAATCCTAAGATGTCTACTATTGATAGCGAAAAGTTGAAACATGTCAGGCTGGCTGATTTGACAGTGTCCATTGTGATTAGTCTGCAGAGTTCAATGGAAACGTGGCTGATGTCTAAGAAGCCTGGCTTTCTGGAATAATGTTCTGTGTTGAAAACCATGTTTGACAAAAACCTGGAGAGGGATACATGCCTGGCTTCGTGTCTTGTCTTGTACCTCAAAATAAAACAGTGTACATCAAAAGGATAAAAAAGAGCAATACTTCAAATATACCTAAAAAGAGGTATCCTGTTAATTTGTCACGCACTTTCCATCACCAGCAATTCATCACCAGCGACAATTCATCACAAACTTTTCATCACCAACAATTAATCACCAGTGACAATTCATCACAGACAATAACTCACCGATTTAAGGCCACAATATATCATAAAAGCTGTGCTAAAAACAAATAGAGCTATAATAAATCATAAATAACAGATGCAGTACGTATTTACTTACAAATTACATAAATAAAACCCATAATGTACTAACTTTTACTAGTTCGTGACCACCAAATTAACAAACAAACAAGCAAATAAACAAAACAAAAATAACAAGTTTGCTTTTCAAACCTTTATTTTAACACTAGAAGCACCGAGATTTTGAACTACCTACAACAAGCGCCGCACCGGTCATTTTCACCTGTAGCATTTTAAACAGCTGTGATATGGTAATGTACCCTCCTTGATGAATTGTCGCTGGTGATGAATTGTACCTGGTGATGAACTCCTCATGATGAATTGTTGGTGATAAATTGTTCATGATGAATTGTTGGTGATAAATAGACCCCAAAAAAGAAACTTCTTACCTTCTGTATTTTATCTCAGTGATATGTACTAGTGGGCTACATCCATGGGTGGTATATAAAAGTAAAATATGTGCCTGTTGGAGAAGGCAGAATCTCAATATGAAGCATAATCCTTTCTTACACAAAATAATTGTGGTTTCTTTGTAAAGTGATTTTAACTTACAAAAAGTGGGTTCTCTTAAAAAGAAACTCACTAAATTGATTTCTCTTAAGCTCCTTTCACACTGGCACGCCTACTTGGGTGTTGGCTATCCGGGTCACAAACCACGTACCTGGGTTGTACCTGGGTTAACCCAGGTCCCAACGACCCTTCTCAGGATATGGGTTGACACACTTTGACCAGGGTTGAGCGAGACAAAATGCATGACGGCCATTCGTGGACCAATGCAATAACAAACAGCCACGACTGTGTGAAGGTTTCACTTTCACAAGGAATGTTTCTGTTTATTCTGTTTAGCCATATTTTTGTTGATTGAGACACAGCAGACACCATCTTGCAACAGGGATGTAGAAACATTTGCTCTAATCAACATTTGGGCCGACGGTTCAATCCAGAGAAGCTTGGATAGAAGCGTCTGTAACAAGCTGCTTCCAGGGCATTGATACGCGCATTGTTTACTTGCATCTGTCACCCAGGTCAACCCTACTTTATCAAAAGCACTGTGAAATCGCGGGCCTGACCCGCATGACACCGGTTCCTGACCCAGGTAGGTTCTGACCTGGGTAGAGCATGCCTGTGTAAAAAGGGCTTTAGATTACTGTATACCAATTATGCAGTTTTAAATGTTAAGGTGTCATTTTCATCACATGATAGCACACAAAGTAGTGTTCTATTTAGCTTGACAGTGGAAAGGCTTAATATGTATATTAAAAAAAGAAAATTGTACCATACAGTAAATTAAAATTTGTGTGCAGCTGTCGCACTGCACAAACAGCTGGTTAATACAGTTGAATGTGTTTTTACAATCAGGAATAAAATCCCACACTTCATGAAATAATAACGTAAGGTTGATTGTTAAACCACCTGACCTAAGATCATATAGACATAAAGCAATTACTGGCAGAAACCTGAAAAATATGGCAGATTTATAATATTATTTAACAACACAAGAACACCAGTATTATTGTAATGTAAAAGCCATAACTAAATATGTTTTGTAGATTATCATAGTATCTTATATGAATATAAATAGTGTGTCTCTTTTAAAAAAATAACTTGGTTTATTTGTAGATACGTCTATCCTCCAAGCTCTGTACAGTTTCTTACTTTTTGAAGTGTTATCACATTTAATTGCCTGATCTTATTTGGGTTGCATTCATAGTCATTAATTAACAGGGAGGTGAGGGACAGCATCATATCTTATCTAATCTGTTATGACTGTTTTAATGAGGAAAATACCTGCCATGGTTTTTAAAGCCAGTATGTACACTTCACAGAGGCAGGTCTGCTGTACCATCCTTGTGTAGACTGTGAACATCAAAGGAAATCGATGTCAGGTGTGAACAGAAGCTGTTGAATATATTATCTCCTAGAGGAACTTGTAGATAATGTTTAGAGTGCTTGGAAACTGAAACTTATAGTATTTGAACAAAGATGTCCTGTAGTTTTTTTTTTTTAAAAGCCCCAAAAATAAGGCAAACAAATTTATGCCTTCAAAAATAGTTTTTAAGCTTGTATAATAATAAATCATAAAGTTAAGGGTAAAGTAGAATTGTTGCTTAATATATGGACTATACTATTCATCTCTATATTTGAGAATTATACCATGTGTGTACTTAATTAGAGTTGAGCTTTGTTGATTGAATATATGAAAAAGAAAATTCAAATGGAGGTTACCAGTTTTTTTCTGTTCAGCTAAAAAAGTAAACCATTTGTATTCCCATAGCATGTAATAGAATCAAAACAAGTACTATTATACACATGTGTTAAGTATGTACAATGTAGATTACAGGAAACATACCTCTCAGTTTCTAGTTTCTACGATTGAAGGATAAGGTGGCGTTTAGTTTAGCATTTGTATTGATAAAGTTATCATACATTAAAAGGGAAAATGATACATTGAAATTGTTAGCACAGTTTAAATTCAAACTTTAACACTGGCATGTTTTATTATGTTAAAGTGGTACAGTTTGAAAGTTTTGCTTTAAATGTGGTTTTCTATAATTTAAGGAAGGAAGAAAACAAAAATATTACCTTGTTGTCTGTTTACTTCATTTTCCAATTGTGCAGCAACCAGTGCACTCAGAAAGCAGTCACTGTTTCAACTATTTAGTCTAAATCTTCAGACTCTGCTTGTCTCTGTAATTCTGTGAGCCAGATAGTTCTTGTCCTGCAGCTGTAGCAGGTTATACATATTCAAGGTTATAAATATTTTTAAAACTTTACAGGGAAACTTTAAAATGTCTTCGAAACTGTTTAAATCTTCAAATGAATTAGGTTACTCAGGAAGCATTACCAGACCCAAGCGACTATGTAGCTCTCAGCCCTTTGGTTAGTCTTTGAGACAGTTAGTGTTTTAAAGTTGTTATGCGGATGTAATAAGAAGGTTCCATCATTTTTCACAGGTTACTCCTTGGAGACTTTAAAATGTGTGAACTACCTTCTTTTCTACTTTTTGCAGAGCATATCTCCTTTGCTGTTCATTTACCATGCCCCTATGTACAATGACACTTTTTTTCTGACTAGTTCCTGCTTCCAGTATCTCCCAGCAGTTTTTTTTTTTTTTAAAAGAAACCTGCATTCATGTTTCCTGCAAGAGGCACTCAAGTTTCTTTGCCAACTGCCAGTTCCTTTCAAGCTTTGCTTTTGTTTCTGTGCATCTGAGCCTAATCATTCCCTTGGTCATTGTAACACTCTAGCCTTCAAGCTCATCCCTTTGGCCATCTTTTAAGTTTTTAACAGAACCCTAGTATAGTATGTACACAGTACTGTGTAACTTACTAAAGTTAATTAGATCTCTGTCTTTAGTTAGAATAACTATACCAGAAGGTAATTTAATTGCCCAGACCTGGTTTTAGTTTTTTGCTTTTTCCCTTACTTTCTTTTTGAAGATTATAATATTTAATTTTAACAACCTTCCTGTTCCAATTTACTATGAAACTTTTAATGCAAGCTGTATACAACCTATACCATTATTGGAAAAGGGAGGGGGTCACATGGATGATATTGTGAATATAATAAAACATATAGCTATCATTAAGCTTAATTCAAAACATTACATTGTGTATGAATAAAAGATGCCTTACTATGTGCATTGTTGGGAAAAGTTTTATAACCATGAACTACATCAGTACTACAACAACTTTACACGATGCTGTCAAAATATAAATGTGCAGTTGGTCTGGTGTCAAAAGTAGCCTAACAAGAACTGTCCTGGAAAAACATGATATCCCAACTTCAGATTCACCCACAAACAGTTATTAGGAAAAATAAATGCATAAACTGTGAAGCCAGGATAAAAGAAATACAAATACATTTTAATTTTATATATATTTATATTTATATTTTATAATATCCAGACATGAACCCCATTGAAAACATCTGGAATGTGATCAAGAGGAAGATGGATGGTCACTAGCCATCAAACAAAGCCAAGCTGCTTGAATTTTTTCTGCCAGGAGTGGCATAAAGTCACCCAACATCAATGTGAAAGATTGGTGGAGAGCATGCCAAGATACATGAAAGCTGTGCTTGAAAATCAGGGTTATTCCACCAAATATTGATTTCTGAACTCTTCCTAAGTTAAAACATTAGTATTGTGTTGTTTAAAAATGAATCTGAACTTATTTTCTTTGCATTATTCGAGGTCTGACAACACTGCATCTTTTTTGTTATTTTGACCAGTTGTCATTTTCTGCAAATAAATGCTCTAAATGACAATATTTTTATTTGGAATTTGGGAGAAATGTTGTCAGTAGTTTATAGAATAAAACAAAAATATTCATTTTACCCAAACACATACCTATAAATAGTAAAACCAGAGAAACTGATAATTTTGCAGTGGTCTCTTAATTTTTTCCAGAGCTGTGTATATATATATATATATATATATATATATATATATATATATATATATATATAATTTCCATTTTAACTTAGCTGGACTACATATAGTAAAGATCCTTGGCAAAGATACAGCTTTAATTACTCTATTATGTTCGATCAACCTCTTTAAATGCGTCATCAAGTAGTCGTGCAGCCAGTAGATCTAAGGAAAAATTGGCACACTAACCCTCAGCTACTGTCGGTTAGAGGGGTGGCTTTGTTCAAGGAATCTAAATGTAAATTTAGGATTATAACTATGTTATTAAGGATTTTAAATTTAGCAGCAAATAAGTGTCTTTTCTAATTGTGTTCCTGTGACAAAGTGCCCGCCCCTGTGTGTATTTTCTGTTATATGTTTCGTGTGATGTGTTAAATGTTGGTGTATAGTCATTGGTACATGGGATATAAACTGGTCTGTGTTTCACGTGTGTTTCGAAATGTATATTTGTATTTACACACAAGGATTGCACAGCACTTCACGTGCAAGTAAAAAGTAATAATATGTGAGCACGGGGAATTGCACTTTATTAATTCACGTGCAGTTGTATCGAGACTCCAATTGAATGATTGATTAGCAGTCGAATCTTGGTACAGCTGTATAAAAGCAATATGTTTTCACCCACTCAGGGTTTGGGTGTTCGGTGAGTGGAGAACGGGAGAGAGAGGAGGAGGAGAAATAATTTACAATTGCTATTGCGTGCTGGTGGGACCAGCACGATACTTGTGTGTTCAAAACTCATCGTGTTTGTCAGTGTGTTTGTCCGTGCACCGTTTTGTTTAGTATTAGTCCGTTTTTGTTTGTCTTTTTATTTTGGCATAGAGTGCCGTATCCTGTTGTTTTCTGTTTGTTTGTTAAACCCTTTTATTTTTCGGCCATCTCTGTGACACGTGGTGTCCTGCGTTGGATAACCACGCCTCCAAGCGTCACACCAGGAGAGGTGTTTTGTCAAAAAAAAAAAAAAAAAAACAACAGCAACAACAAAAAAAAAATAAATAAATAAATAAAACATGGAAGGCTGGGACTGGAGAGATGGCTGCCAGGACCTGGAGGAGTTCCTCGGTGGTCTGGAGGACCAGGGCTGGTGCCTTGCCTGTGGGGAGTTCGGGCACCCGGTGGTGCACTGCCCCTACCACGAAGGAGAGGAGGAACTGGCATGGGAGAGGAAGGTGAGGAGGTTGCAGAAAAGGGGAAAGGGGAAGAGGAAGGCAGAGGTCCCACCGCTGTCTCCAGAGCCGCACCAGTCCCCTGCAAGTGAGGGATAGCCGCACCAGTCCCCTGCAAGTGAGGGAGAGATGCACCAGTCCCCTGTAACAAGGGTAGACTACACGTCGCTCACACCTTCGTCGCCAGGAGACTACACGCCGCTCCCATCTCCACCGCCAGGAGACTACATGCCTCCGCCACCTCCACCGGCAGGCGCAGAGCAGCAGGAGCTGCCTCTGCCTCACCCACCTTCATTGGCAGGAGAATACACGCCTCTGCCACCTTCACTGGCAGGAGACTACACGCCTCCGCCACCTCCATCGGCAGGAGCACTGGCAGGAGACTACACGCCTCCGCCACCTCCATCGGCAGGAGCAGAGCAGCAGGAGCTGCCTCTGCCTCCTCCACCAGCAGAGGGTGAATGCCTGCTGGGTCCCTGTCCACCAGCAGAGGGTGAATGCCTGCTGGGTCCCCATCCACCAGCAGAGGATGAATGCCTGCTGGGTCCCCATCCACCAGCAGAGGATGAATGCCTGCTGGTATCACTTCCCCCACCAGCAGAGGGTGAATGCCTGCTGGTTTCACTTCCCCCACCATCACGAGGAGAGGAGCTGGAGCTGCCTCTGCCTCCATCACCATCAGGGGGAGAGGAGCAGGAGCTGCCTCTCCCTGCACCAGAAGGACCAGGACTAGATGCTGGTGGTCCTCAGCAGCCCTTGTATAGGCTGCTGAGGGAAGCACTGGGAAGAACCGCCTGGCTACAGTGGCCGAGACGAGGGCCAACACCCGCACTCCAGCTTGTCCTGACTCCCTGCCTCGCTTCGCCCATGGATTCCTGCCTCGCTTCGCCCAAGGATGCCTGCCTCGCTTCGCCCAAGGATGCCTGCCTCCGCTTCGCCCAAGGATGCCTGCCTCCGCTTCGCCCAAGGATGCCTGCCTCCGCTTCGCCCAAGGATGCCTGCCTCGCTTCGCCCAAGGATGCCTCCGCATCGCCTGGGGTTGCCCGCCGCTCCGCCCGGGGGTTGCCCGCCGTCCGCACGTAGCGTAGGAATTACTGTGGCCGGAAACCCACACAAGCGGAGTCGGTGGGTTTCTTGAAGGGGGAGGAGGTCTGGAGACCATCAACCCCAGCAGCAGTTTCGTTGCCGGAGATCGGGGAGGAGGTCAGGAGACCTGCTCCTACTGCAGTTTCTTCGCTGCTGGAAGTACTGTGGCAGAGCCCCACCCAGGGGAGCTGCCGGCTCCGAAGAAGGGGGGAGGTCAGGAGACCACCCCCCAAGCAGTCTTTCTGTTGCCAGGACTACCCTGGCAGGAGTATGCCACCCTGCTGTCAGCATTGCTGCTGACAGCCTTACAACCTGAGGGCCCCTTGAAGCCTTTGGTCCTGGCCCAGGACTTTGTGCTGGACTTTTGGGCTTTTAAGGGGGGAGGTGGCCATTGAGGCCATGTGTGCTTTGCACGGGGGGGGGGTGTATATGTGACAAAGTTCCCGCCCCTGTGTGTATTTTCTGTTATATGTTGCGTGTGATGTGTTAAATGTTGGTGTATAGTTATTGGTACACAGGATATAAATGGGTCTGTGTTTCACGTGTGTTTAGAAATTTATATTTGTATTTAGGCACGAGGATTGCACAGCACTTCACGTGCAAGTAAAAAGTAATAATATGTGAGCATGGGGAATTGCACTTTATTAATTCACGTGCGGTTGTACCGAGACTCCAACTGAATGATTGATTAGCAGTCGAGTCTTGGTACAACTGCATAAAAGCAACATGTTTTCACCCACTCGGGATTTGGGTGTTCGGTGAGTGGAGAACGGGAGAGAGAGGAGGAGAAATAATTTACAATTGCTATTGCATGCTGGTGGGATCAGCACGATACTTGTGTTCAAAACTCACCGTGTTTGTCAGTGTGTCTGTCCGTGCACCGTTTTGTTTAGTATTAGTCCGTTTTTGTATGTCTTTTTATTTTGGCATAGAGTGCCGTGTTCGGTTTTCTGTTTGTTAAATAAACTGGCGCCAGCAGGCGTCCCCATCATTTCAATTCATCCGTCCTGTTTTGTGTATTCATTTCCTAGTTCTGACTCCGCCCACTTTGGCCGTCTCTGACAGTTCCATATTGTAGAATTATTGTAGATATTCACCTTGTGTCTGCCATCGTATCTGAATTCTTAAAAACAAAAAGTATAGAAAAGTATAATATATACTGAAGCCTTATCACTATCTGATCTTTAAAAAAGGCATCCTCATATTTATCTCTCTACTATATAATTCACATTCCAGCAGCTGATTCCTCTACCTTCTTATTCTATGGCAGTATATTTTTATGCATATATCTGTTTTATTTTCCAATAAACTTCAAACTATACAATAATTGCCATATTGTTGTTCAGTACTGACTGTATAATTGTAAGTAATAAAACTAAGTTCAGTTAAATCCTATTTCCAGAAGCAGAATTATGTTGCAGACATTTTACAGTTCGGTTTTACAGTTGTGCCTATTTGCTTTGTGCTGGGCAAGGTTGCCCCAATGGCTTCTTGAAACTTTGCTTGTATTTTTGATATCTCCACTTTAAATGGCTGGGCACTTTTGATAACTTGGTGATTTTTCCAATGTGTTTTTGTTTCATGATATAGACTTCACAATAAGTGTGTTCCCTCGTATATTTCCATGTTGACAAAACAAGTTAATTGTCATTAAACTCGGATGTCCTGTAATATACATATGCCTAGATAAAACTCCCTGGGGTCTTCAAAAAAGTTTTTTTTTTTTTTTTTTTTTGCGTGCCATGCGTGCGACTTGTCCATTTTAAAATATCAATAAATTGTTTAATATAAATGATAGACGTCAGAATACATCTGTTCCCTAGTATATTTCCATGTTGACAAAGCAAGTTAATTGTGAGCTTGGATGTCCTGTAATATACATATGCATAGATAAGGAGGAGGAAAAGGACATTTTACCTTACTTTGGTGACTTATTTCTCCTACTGTATGACAGGTATTGACTCTTTTTTTCTACATTTCACTTAAGTGTTGGGAACTACAAATTAAAAGTGAAATGGTTCTTTTGACTGATTTACTTTTTCTGCGCCAATACCCTGAAAACACGTAAACTGCCCTTGCTGTAAATAGAGTCTGACGGTTCTCGTTCTTGGCTGATAACCTGGTGCGATCAGTAAAACATGGGGTTTTTGAATTGTGTCACTGTTAGTGTAAGACAAAACATTACAGATGGAATATTTTGTATAATGTGTAATCAAATGTTGTTAATTTTGGGGTGTGATGGGTAGAATTTTGTTTATTTTTATCATATTTGTTATAATCTTAAAAATGCAATTTGAGGAGATCAATGTACATTATTAGGTATATTATTGTTCTGTAAACACAAATCAATAAGATCTCTAGGAAGAACGCTCTCTACAGTAAATCTAGTTGTTTTACTACATTACTTGTGCAGCTGCTTTTTTGTATCCTATTAAATTACTTTGTTATGTGCAAGCTGTAACCTGCTCTGCAAGGCTCACTGGAGGTTTAAGCTAAAAGCAAAATTAATGTGTTTTTACTTTAATGAAGCAGAGCTATAGTTACTGAGAAAATGAAAGAGAGGAAGGAATTTCAGTGTTACTACTGAATATAAGCCTGCAGTGGACCTTTAGATAAGTATGGAGTTGTTTAACTGTTTATATAAAAAATTCCTGGGAATTTAAACAGAAATAAGTGAAATTCTTTTGTGACATTAGAAGTTGTGATGAAAGGTTTTGGTGAAAAACTTAAATCTGGTGATGAAAAATAAAATGGAAAAAGCATTTCTGTCCACCTCAGATGTGACACTGGGGGTTGAGTGCATATACAACACAAATTATAACAAGATATCAAAGGAAATGATTTGAGGCATTGAAAAGAATGTGTTTCCTGGCAAAAATGTGAGAGTTCAATTTTTTGCTCTTGGAATACTTTGATTTCACATGTATGAAATGTAATATAGGTACAGCATTGTTTGATCTTCATATCATTTTAACATACAGTAATTATAAACTAAAAACTACAATATCACAATGTACCTGCAGATTGCTTCCTGTCTATTGCTCCTGACAAAACAAGACACACATCTAATGCATATAACATTGATATGAGTAACATTCATACATACATACATAAACACATACAGACACACATACATACATACATACATACATACATACCTAGATTTACAGTCTTTGCAGCTGCCTGCCCACCCATTCTTGCAAATATCTTCAGTATGTGGAAATGGGAAAGACAATTGGTTTAATACAAACCCAACTAAAGCAATGATTTGGAGTGTTTGTAAAAATGTTAAATTCCAGGTACTTAGAAAATGCATTTAAAGCATTTTTTACCTACAGAAATGTCTGGAGAGCATCACCCCATGTCTGCCTTAATATGCTTCCCTTTTTCCATCATGAAGTTACTGCAGTGCATTGCAAAAAAGCAAACCCTAATTTGGGGCACCCAGTTATGACACTGGAACTAAATGAATCCGTATATCAATGTGCTTACTTACGTGCCTTTCCCTTCAGGAAGAAAACAGTTCCATCAGGTGAAGACGCTTATTTGTTCACTACACAGACAGATGCTAACACTGCCAGCCATTCTTGAATACAATTAATTAAATGAAACAAGATTCACAGTGAACACTTGTTTTAAATAAAAGGTTTTATATTTTGTTATGTTGTTGTATATGGACATTTTAGACTGTTTTTGTTCCTGCTCTTGAAAACAAAAAAGCAACCAAGTTGATGATTAAGTTTGTTGATATAGGGGTGTGTGTGTGTGTGTGTGTGTGTGTGTGTGTGTGTGTGTGTATACTGCTGTGCAAAAGTTGTTGCATGTTGCATTTTCCTACTCTGATGCATTACGAGCATCAACAATGTACTCAAAGCCTCCACTAGTGTTTTCTACTATTTTAACAACCTTGACTTGCATAAAGAAGGAAACACATTGAATGAAATAGCTCACATCACTTGATTTTGAAGGTGATGTATCTGAAGCATAATCAACAAGTACAGAGGAACATCATCTGTAATTGACAAACCCAGGACTGGAAGACCCTATAAGCTGTCTAACAAGGATGAGCACTTGAAGATAATATCCTTAAGGAATAGGAAGAAGACAAGCTTTAAATTGAGAACAAAACTGGCAGAAAGCACAGATGTCTTTGTCCATCAACAGTCCAAAGCACCTTTGACCTTTGTTCCATAGTCCAATTTCTGTGTTTTTGTGCAGATTTTCACCTTTTAGTCTGGTTCCCCTTTCTTAACAGAGGTATTCTTACTGCAACACATCCTTTAAGTCCTGATTTCAAGAGTGACCTTCATACTGTTGATTTGATGGAGAATCAGATTTGCGCCTTCTGCCAGTTCTGGTCTTATTTCAACGCTTGTCTTCCTTCTAAATATCAGCAGAAAATATTTCTTCTACCTATCAAATTAACTTGTAAATGTTATCCAGCTACTATAACATTCAAGGTTTATTTTAAAAGCCCAAACAGGATTTTCTCTGTGAAATTTAGACTACACTTTAATGATCCAGAGAATTAGTAGACAGACACACCTCTGGTTGCAAAAAGAGCAATCTTTTTCATTTCTAGCTAACAGTATTTATTATTTTCTTTTAGTTGTTGCTTTAGTTCAGCCCTCCCAAGGTTATGCCATGTGTTCATCACAGCTACCTGCGTGAGTTTGCAGTAATTAAGCAATTTGAGGCTCTGACGGACCCAAAGAGATAGCTATTCTGTAGCGTGATGTCCTTGAAATGTCTTCATCAGACAGTTTCATTCCTTCTTCTCTCTGAATGCTAGTCTCAGCACTAATGTGGATCAGGCCTGTCTGAAATCTCTTATTGAATTCTTATAAGGATGCTCGCAAACTAAGTCTACAAACAAAGCTCAGAGGGTGAGGCTGGAGAAACACATCTCCCACTATAAGCAAAGATATCATTTTATGCTCCGTTTAAGGTTAAAAAAATGATCTGCATTTCAAAAGACACACAATGTGCTACCTCAGGGATTGTCGTGGCCAGATTCACGTCATTTAATGTCAACAGCCATCAGTCTTGATTAAACTCTGTGTGATTGATAACCCGACTCATCTGCCATGCCTACTGAATACTCCCGGAGGTTTAGGAACTAAAAACAATACTTAGATCATTTCTGAAAGAAGCCAGTTTAAAAAAAAATGTACTTGCAGGCATGAAAGGCAAATTTGACAGTGTAAGCATTTCATCCAAAATGAATAACCGATTTATGTTAATGTCTACTCTCTTATTACATATACATTTGGTAATAGATCTTTCGGTAACGCTTTATATTGCATGCCATAAATTAATATGAAATAAATATGAAATAGTATATTAAATTAATGTTAAATTAATATTTAATAGATATGCAATTGACATTCAATTATTCCTTCTTACTTTCCCTTAACATTTAAGTCAGATTAACTGTTCAATTAAAAACATGTAAACAATGGAAATTATTACATACTTTCAAGGGTAACAAAACACAATATAAATTACATTTCCAATTGACATTTGGTTAAGATTCAGCAAGAAACCAGCTATTGCATATTTATTAAATATTAATTTAACATTAATTTAATATGCAATTGCATATCTATTTAATATTAATTTATGCCATGCAATATAAAGCGTTACCCCTTGTGACAGGCTGGTGAGTGTATAGAGGCCCAGAGACAGACTGTTTTTTGACAGTTCAAAAAAATAATACTTTTATTACCAAAAACACAAAATAAAAGGGCACAAGGACAAAAATAAAGATATTTAAACACAAATAACAAAACTTATAAAAAATAAAGATTTCCAGGCTGGGCAATGCCTTCACTGGATCAAAAAAATTCACCAAACCAAAAACCCAGCAAACACAACCACCAATTTGCTTCATCAGTTCCCTCCTCTCTAAGGGACGCAGAGGCCATCTTTTATGTCAGGTGGCTGGGCGCTGATTGATCGTTAATTATGCTAATCAACTAATCAACCCCAGCCACCTGAACACAATAAACCCAGGCAGGTAGGGGAATTTAACCCCATCCCTGCCAATTTATAAAGGGCAGAGCTTTGCTCTGCCACACCCCTCTCACTACAAGTTAACCTCAAAATCATAATAGTGTGTTTACTGTTTATATGTTTTCTATACCTGTTAGACTCTTACATAATGTGGTCTATTCAATAATACAAATAGACATGAAAGTAAATAGCGCCATGATTTAAATTATAAAAAAAGAGGACCTCTGGTGGAACCAGCTACCGGAGAACTTCAGGACTACGTCTCTCACTGACCCAACTGGTTAGACTATACTTGTCGATCTTTTGGTCTATCCCTCCTACTGTGCACTGGACTTGTCTGACCTACGCACTACGTTACTGGACACTCAGCTAATGCACTATCCTTGCACTATTGCACTACTAATATGTCATCATATAACTAATCCTAATGTGTTGCATCCTATTTCACGTTGTATTTTAGTAGTATTATTTGCACCCACTGCACTTTTTAGCATGTGCATGTGAATACGTTTTATCATGTACTGTTATTGAAGTGTGCAGGACATGTTTCAAGTTAAAATAAGGGGTAATACAGCATGGAATTAATGCACATTGTAACAAATGTATAAGCTACCGTAAACAGTATAATTTTATTCTGCTCAATTTGCATTAGGCATTAGCATACTTTTAGTAGTTGACTCTTGTTAGCATTTACCAAGATAAATGTTCAGGATCCTCTGCAGGAGTTAAACTGACAAGAAAAGACAATCTAAAAAAAGAACAGCCTAAAACAATGCACACATCCTTTGATCTCTCATGTCTCACACAGGGACAATTCCTGATGTGTGCTTACTTCATGTTCCCAAGGTGATGTACCTCTGTACCTCTTGGGATAGGCCAATTTGAGGGAGGCTCAGAGTAGGATGGCTGTGTTTACACAGTCAAAAAACAATGTCCTTTAGACCTAATCCAATTTAAGACCATCCTAGAAGTGGCAAGAGTATAACCAGATTCACAGCTTTAAACGACCTCTGCTAAAATTCTGTCTCTACAATTCAATCAGTAAAATCAGAGACTGCAGTCACATGTCTCAATGAGACTGATTACTATAATATTTTAAAGCTTTTTTTATATTAATCTTTTCAGTACTATATGTATTAATTAACACATATGGGTCTGCTCAAATAAAAAAACAAACAAAAAAAACTTTAGATAGATACAGTAATAACATTAGGGCTCTTAGTCAGGGGTGCAGGAACTAGGGGTATTGATTTAAACTACTGGGGTACTGTGCACCTGCTGGTGCAATGATAAATCCTGCTAGTTCAATGAATCTTATGAGCTGTGTGTGCAGTGTACTGTGCCTTTTTACATTGTTTTTGAACACGAGCAGACAATAATAGACCAATCAGTGCTGATTGTCACAACACGGGTGGGATAGTTTATAAATCTCGCGGTTGTAATCTCATGAGAGTCAGTTAATAGTTGGAACGCATTAGAAGCTTGCAAACAATAGAACGATTATTGCAAATATCCCAAAAAAGAGTATCACATTTTTTTAAATTCTTAACAGCCTCACTTGCTAAAATCAGCTTGTCCCAAATGCCGCAAATGAGCTAGATGTCCATTCCCTCATAAAAAAAAAAAAACATCTGCATGACACCAGAGCACAATCCAGCCTTTGGAGCTTCAGGACTGTCCTTGTCTACAATGACAAGTGTAAATAAAATGCAACCGTTCAACCTGTTTTTCTAAGAAAACAAGACATTTCTAAATTGCAGCATTTAACTAGATCATAACAGTATATGTCACATTTCAATGTGTTTGCTCCAAACTTTTTATGGTAAGCATGTTGTAAACATTGCAGCAATGACTGTGGTTATTTTTTTGTTTAACTTAAACAAATAAACAGGTGTTGATGCTGGCTCTATATTATTAATATGTTTAATATAATAGCAACCGAATGCATATATAGGGGTTACAGTTTGTTCAATGGCTTTCAGCACCTCCACTATAAAAATGGTTCCAGCGCCACTGCTCTTAGTGTGAAGGTTATGAAAACAAAGCATCTAACAGAGCATATGAGACTAGTGGTATTTTCATCTTTAAAAAACATGTAACAATACCAGAGAGGGTCCTGGTTTAGGATTTAAAAAAGATATTTTATTTACTTGTTTGTTATAATTATAATTAATAACCAGGTGGCTACACTTTAAATTCGAAAGAATGTTCTAGAATGGTGAGAGCTCCTTTTGAATCAATTTCATGCTAAAGAACTGTTTGTTTGCATCAATATCTGTTACAAAACTGAGCAAATGCCAAATGTCTTTGTGTCTGGTTATTTATAGTTTTCGATAATTGTGCAGAAAATACCAAATTTGCATAGAGTGATTATTGTTGATTGTTTATCTACCAGTCAGAATGTTTCAATGTTCTTAGAATGACAGATTGGGAAGTACTTAAAACTCATTCATTTTATGAAATTTGCATGTAATTTGAAACATAAAAGTTATTGTAACAGGGACAATAGACCTTCACTGGCTTCTTGGATGTTTGCGTGTGTCAGCAGGAAAGAGCCAGGCGCTCTCCCTGATGCACTACCAGCTGTGTTTTGTTTACAGGAATCGCAGCCAAGGATTGGATGGCTACGATTTCTTGACCGGCTGGTGGAGTGTCTTGGCGTTCTTGCTATAAAAAGGAGCCACTAACACAACCAGGGCTGAATAGCTAGAACGTATTGGTCAAAGGAAACCAAGGAATCCTTGCTTGCCAAACGAATCATAGGCCACTGTTTAGAATAGTGATTTGTTTTAAATACCACCTACAGTAAGTTTATTTGAGGGTTTGTGAAGGTTGCTGAAGCTGGACCTCCCTTACTAGTGGGAAAAGCACTCGACTGCCTATAGGCAACTTCATTTTATGAGCTTTATTTCAAATTTGGATCATTCTTTTGTTTGTACTTCAGTTTTATATGCACGACTGTGAGCTGTACAATTGCTGGCACTTGTTTTTCTCTCCTCTACCCCACCTTAGGTGCTACCACTGCTGTTACCCTAGCGACGGCAACTTGTAGTTACAACTGCAACATTTTAAATATTGTAAATAAGTCTGGATTGCCTGTGTGGTGTAACAAAATCAATTGCTGTGTCTTGCACCTCTGTCATTGGATACCCAGAACCCCCCTTTCACAGGTATAATAACATGGAAGGAAGTACTGTATAATACTGTATACTTCAATTTCCTCTTATCATGGTCCAGTTTTAATTATTAAAAATGTACATATACAATAAAGCTAGTTTTGAATTGTTAAGAACCAACACGTTTTGAACAAAAAAATGATATGTAGGAATAGAAAGACTGGGTTTATGTTATATATTTTATATATGACTTTCTGCTTTGGTGATTTTTAAAGACATTGGAGTTAATCATGTTAATCGTGTTTTCAGTGTGGGATTCAGAATATAAACTAATTTTTTGGGGTATTAGAAGCACAGTTTGACATTTGTGGAAGCTTATAGTGTTGCTCTTTATGACCCCTGGACCTGACCTGACATGAAATGATGTAGGGGTCACCTTGCTCTGAGAAGTTCAGTCCTTCCCATACAGCTTCTATTAGATCTGATGATTAGTAAGGCCAAGGGAACTGTGTGAAATCCATGTTGTACCATTTGCTGTCATGAATGGAGTCATGAAACAAGTGAAAGAAATATCCCCAAGTCTCATTAATCCTGATTCTGTGTAATTGGATACATTTCAGAATCTTATGAGAATACAGTGACTTACCATATCAAATCATATCAAGAGATTAGCAGTGTTTCCTAAAGAACCACAAACATATTCTTTGTTTAATCATTATTTGTATACCACAACCTTTATTTTTTGTTTCAAAAGGTGTACCAAGGTCTTTCCTTATTTGTGCATTGGAAGATTTAGTTAGGGTGTACAGTTATCTTTATAATGTAAGAGTTGTTCCCTAATATTTTCTAAAAAAAAAAAATAAAAAAAAAAATGATGAGACATTGGCACCAATAGCATGTTTCAGTTTTAGCCTTTCCACTAACAAAGAACATGCCAGTAAAATTCTGTCTGCAGTATTGTTTCAGTGCGTCTGTACTGTCAGCGCGATGCCGCATTAAAAACTTGGTTATTTATTCTTTCTAAAAAATAAAAAAAAAATATCCTTTGGAAAGTGTGATTAGATGAAACTATAACAGCATGTGGGCTTTTTAAATCAATCCCCAATAGGCTTAACTGGATTTTTGTGAACATTTAGCTTCATTGTCTTTCATTAGCTATGGTTAACCCATCTTTCATCTATTAACTTCTCTGCGAGGGAGTTGCTTACCACATAAGTAAATATTTAAATTGCAGCTGGAGGAAAGAGAAAGCGTCATTTGCTGTAGGCATGCAGAACTAATAAGAACAAGATGGTGGCAGAATTGTATTTCTCTTAATTGTAAGTAAGCAGCAATCAAGCACAGAAGGGAGCTAAATAGGAATACAGTGTACAAAAGAACTGCATGCCTCTGCGTTTAGTTACTTATGGTCTTTATATATAATGTATTTTACATAATACCAAACATGTTTTCTGTTCACAGTGAAAATAAAACTGATGAAAGATTAGAACTTGAAGAATTACAAGTAGCAATACTAATTCTGTATTTGTAAAATGGTCCCCATACGTCTGCGTTAAACCAAACTGTTAATTTGAAGCATACATATACAAAGCCAGTCAGACTGTGTACTGTTTTTTCCTATGCAGTCTGGATTTGTTAAACGGTACAATACCATTTCAATCTGCCTTTCTGAGTAAAGAACAGTGAAGAAGAATGTTGAAATGTACTTCCCCTATATACTGTACCTCTAACAATATGTTAATTTCTGTTAAACAGTGTATAGGGTGGCTGGGGATAATTAGGATCTGAACTTCAATATAAAAGCCTAGGTTAAAGTTTGAAACGGAACCTATATGTTTAACATAGTCCATCAAGAGCTTTGAAGTGGCCCATTAGGTGGGTCTGAACTTTCACATTGAAACAGAGAGCCTGAGGATTTGAAAAGGCATTTAATGCATGTTAACATTGCCCAGCTCTCTGATGTTTAGATACATACACTTGTGTAGTCAATTGACTAGAAAATTATAAATTCCAGTGTTAAAGTGCACCCTTAACTCTGGACTCCATGTGCAGCTTTCCACAATAGTAGTTTAAATCATTTTGACTGCCTGGTACTCAACAACTTCATTCAAAAGTAGTATCTAGTGCAGTATCTAGTGCAACACAGGCACGTCAAACTAAAATAAAGCAAAAATACATCCTATTGTTAGTAGTAGTAGTACTGTTCATACTGGATGCATTTGGTTTCAGAATTAACACAACTACATTACTTTGCCTGTAGTTTCATGTGATAATGCATCTGAAGTAATTAGGTATAGTGCAAAGCAATAGGTGAAGTGGTGCTCTAATGCACAGTTTGAGATTATATTAAAACTAAAAAGTACATTCAGGTTTCAACATGGCTAAACTTTCCTAAAAACTACAGCTCACACATGTAGTTTTCCTAAAATATTTTTGGTGTGTCGATCCAATGTACTTTGCAATTAATCTTGTCTGAAAGTTACAGTCCATTGGGGATAGTCCTTAGCATGCAAGATCCCATTTTAGACATCAGTGGTTCAGAATCAACCTTCCTACATCTACTTCCGCAGTGAAATAAGAGAAAGTCTTAGTGACCTTTAATTTACCAAGACTTTCTGACACAAAAATCTCTCAGGGCATCCTTTTTTTGCATACAGGAGCTTTGTAATATACATATTTTTCTTTTGTTTCTTTTTCTTGTTTTAATTTAATAGTCGCCAATTGTTTTTATCATTTTAAACAATAAAAATTGTCCCAATTTGGAATGGCCAATTATTGTTAGGTTCAGCTCACCGCTACCACCCCCGTGCTGTCTCGGGAGCAGGGAAGACAAACACACGCTATCTTACAAAGCATGTGCCGTCAGCCGACCGCTTATTTTTCACACTGCAGGCCCACCATGCAGCTACCTCAGAGCTACAGCATCACTGAGCAGCTCACAGACAAGCCTGCAGGTGCCCGGCCAGACTACATGGGTTGCTGGTGCACGGTGAGCCGAGAACATCCTGGCTGACCTAAAGCAAAATTCTTTAAGATAAGTATTTGTTCAACTGCTGAATTAAAAAATGTAACTTAGGGGTCATCCAAAAATTATCATCAACTATAGCAAGCGTACATAGAACATAACCACCAAAAAACATACATAAAAATACTAATGCCAGAAGCAGGCCTGGTTTTCAAAATGTAATTACTCACCACAGTGAAAGTGAAAATAGGCCCTTTTGACTGGTATACACGATCCTATATTGCACACAAACACATAAGAATTGCAGAATTTAAGCACCAGTGTAATGTCAGAAAGTGGTATGTGTACCAAAACGTGACCCTTGTGATATAATAAATTGTTTCGATGTCAAATTTTCATGACTTACAGGGGTTTTCCTGCTTTGCATTTCAAGTAGTTTTAATGCATGAACACATTTCTGATGGGTGTTCCAAAAGTAGAACTTATATATTTCCAGCACTTTAATGCATGTACCCATTTCTGATAGGTGTATTATTGTTGTCAAAAAGGACCAAAAAAATACATTTATTTAGCATCCAAACAAACCTGGTCATTTTGCTCGCAGATAAGTGTGAACAGCAAGCTTATTGATATATTGTTTCATATGAAACGAACCAAACCGATTCTGTTTGAAACGGACCCAGTGTGAATGTAGCTTAAATTGCTAAAATTTAGTACATGATTAAATAAAATCATACAATTGCAAGTCTCCATTATAAACTCCTATCTGCTACTAACCACAGTACTTGCAGTAGCAGATGATATAGTCTGATCCCTTCTGAAATACTACTGTACTGAGTATGCATGATTATATGTTGAACAATAAAATAGCATTCAGTTTTGCATCCATGATATATACTATTCTAAATATTATATTAAATATATTATATATATATATATATATATATATATATATATATATATATATATATATATATTCAAATAGGTGTTTTATCATCGTGTTTTATCATCATGTTAGCCTTTGGTGCTTATTTCGTGCAGACAGAAAGGTAGAGTAGAGGATGATGAAGATTCTGTTTGCAATTCTAGATTGTACAGAAAAACTTTGTATAAAATCTAAAGGTAGGCCATTACCAAAAACTGAAAAATCAGCTGCATTTGTTTTTACATTTGTGCCGCCCACAATTTTTTGTCATGTGTTCCCTCCCTCATCTGAGATCTCTATATTATTGTCAACGCACAGGTGGATCTCATTTGAACTAGCTTTACTACTGCATTTCCACGGGTTATATGAAAACCCTATTGTGTACCATATGGCTCCATGTTCCATTTTCACCAGAATAATTAAGGGTAATACATTGTGGAACATTGTTTGTCTCCTTTCTTGCAGGTATAAAAGTACCAAAATGGATTACCATATTAGTTTTAAAGGAACATCTGTATACTTGAACTCAACCTTTATTTTCATCACTAAGTCAACACAAACATCACTGAAAGGTCAACGTTTCTGGGAAGGCGGGAACACTTGTTGAATGAGTTTTTTGAGTCAACACTGAGCCAGCGCTGCAAGAAAACAGCTATTTGAGTTTAGGTATGCAGCTGTCAAAAACTAACCTTGGGTTTGAGCCAACATGGAGCCATAAGTCACTCTGCAGTAGCTGCAACTTTTGTCTGTTTTTCTTAGGGAAACACCAGCTTAGATAAGGCACAGCTGGATTCTACTTCACTGATCTTTGGTTATCCTGGGATTACCCCTTCAAAAAAGGAGCTTGGTGAACCTCAGGGGCCTTCCCCAGTGCTGAAAGATAATTGACTGTAAGTATAACAGGTCCACACTACAAACACATGTTCTTACATTAATGTCTTGTTTTACAAAAGAGATGTTTCCAGCATGTTACAAGAGAGTTGGGCTTTTTTTTTTTTTAAACAGGGTTTTAAGTGGTACTACCCAGACAGCATTGAGAAGAAATGCTTGTGAAATTTGGTTATTTTTTACCATCAATCAGGACTCCAAACAAGCAAGAAGCCTGAAAGTTAAATGATTTGCTTAATTATTTTAAGTGAAGTACATTTTCTTCTTGTAGATAGATGTATCTCTCTTCTTAGGTATTTTACACATCAAAAATGACATTGTTTAGTTTCTTTCATGAGTTTTAAATTCCACAGCATGAACTTTTATAAGTATTGTTTTGTATGGTGAGCTTTGTATGCACTTAAAACTGTGTTCTCGTTTTCATTAATTTGCATTATTTCTTCAATACAAAACTATTTAGAGGGATTACATATCACAATGCTTCTAAACAATATCTTGTTTTAAAAGAAATATCAGTATATGATACATTTTGTTGTTTAGTATTTGTATTACCTCAAAGTAAAATGTACAGTAGATTTGTCAACCTGTTGCTGACCTTCAGTTAACACAACAAAACTTCTCTCAGGTCATTCATTGCTAGCCCACTGGAAAATTATCATTCAGTATGAGAAGCGATGTTTAAAGTTTTGTTTGTGTTGATTTTTTTCGTCCTTTATAAATGAGGGATCAAGAACATTTGAGCATACTGCATATATGGTGTTTGTGCATTCATTTAGTAAATCTACATCTTGAATCTATTAATCTATTTAAAATATATGTAACCTGGAGTAACACACTAAAATGCAACATCCTGTTTATATATTGTAGAACCTTTGTGTATTTAGGGGGGATGGAGCTTGGGCTCCTCCCTTGTGTCATCTCGACATAATACCTGTCAGTCACCATGTAATTACCTGTCAGTCAACCTATTTAAACTGTAGCGAGTTCCCTAATTCTTGTCTTGCTTTTCAGTTTGTGGTTACCATGCATACTTTCAGAATCAATCTTAAAACAAAAAACATTGTCCTTAATCTGTTTAAAATGACTACTGACCTGAGGCAGCTTTCATTTTCATCTGACTCAGATGGGGATTTTTTTCTCTTCTTCTGGCTGTCTTCCTTCAACAAATAATCCACCTAAAAAACTCCCAAAGAAATTTGCCTGTCCTGCTTCTCCTCTATCTGACAATACTGCCAAGGATTTCCATTAAGCCTCCTCCAATCCTTATGCTTCAACCACCACTTAACCAGCTATGCCCACTGAAACGTCAGTATGCTTCTTCAGCACAACTTTTTAACAAGAACTGGCCCATCGACAAACTTGCAGCAGGGAGCGATCGGGCTGCTTTAGTTGTTCAATATTGCGATTTCATAATGATCAAGCCTGTTTTTCCCCCTCAAAAGTCAAAGCAGAGATCCAAACTTGTCAGTTCATGCTTTGCCCCTACTGTGCAAGCTTCAATTTTCAATTTCATCTGATCCTTCCTCTGATTTGCTTTATCAGACTTTTACCATATCAAGTGACTCATTCACCCTCTTTTTACAGTATGTGATCGCCTTGATGTGCTGGATAGCAGGATCATTTGCTTAGAAACGGCAGCCATTACTTCTTCATCAGTGGCAACAGCAGCAGTGTTCGTCTCTGCCATTGCTTCAGCTACGGCCATACCTATTCTCAAGCTGCCAATCTCCACACTGAAGGTAAAGATGTTAACACTAGAACCGCCGCGGTTATACTCGTATCCAAAACCACTGGCGGGAGTATGAAAGACAAACTATCGGATACAACTCAAAAGTTTTATTCAAGCACATCATGTCAAACATCTGCACAGGAAAAATACCATATTTAAACAATTAAACATAAAAAGGTATATTTTCTAACTTACCACATATAAAACACTACTTAAAAAAATGAAAAAATCTAATAAAATAAACATTTTAAAAGAAACTGTGAGTAAACAAATGTAAACATGTATATTTACATACAAAACTGTAAAAACAAAAGTAGTTTTTAATTTCAAACAAAAGTAACATATGTTTTCTCTTGTGTGTGTGTCACTGGGTGCAGTACAGAATCCAAGTTGAGCTGCTGCAGCCTGCTGCTTTGCAGTTTTCTAATCAAAATGTTTCTACAGAAGCACTGCGGCTATCTTATAGATGAAATCTCTCCTACTGAAATTTTCCCTGATGCATTCCTTGTACAACGAAAGAATTGATGGCTGCCAGGTCCAGTAGAGATAACAACAGTATACAGTGCTCCCTCACTATAATGTGAGCCTCTGGACACACACAATATGAGCTTTATAATCGAAGAGCATTATAAGTGGAGGAGGGGGTGGGGGCATGCTGCGGGACACATAAAACACACACCTGATTAAAAAACAAAATAAAATAACCCTCTCTCTATAATGCACATATAGTGAAGCAAGAAATTAACTTTTAACCATGCATAAAGCACCATGTAATTAACACTATATCTGTTACACAATAAAAAAAGGTAGCATTCCCACTCGTGGATAATTTTAATTAGCAGTTTTTAAACTATAAATAGCCTGGCTAAACGGCAGGCAAGCAAACCATGTGCCCCACGTTCGGCTGCCAGAGAAGGGCTGAAGCGAACCTGAATCGTCTCGTCTCCCAGAGAAAGCTGCAGCTCCTTTCGCAACAAAAAAGTAAATACATTAGGAAACCATGTAACAGGCCTAATGTTTATTTAGTTATAAAACGAATCCTGAATAAGATGTCTGTGTTATAAAGTGCCAGAGCAGCTTTTCATCAGTTCAGATACTGAATCAAAAGGGAGAGACAGAAACGGAAATTAGACTGAGAAGTTGTTTACAGTTTGAACAACATCGGTACTTTACTGTAGAAATATTGCATGAATCACTAGTATAGGGAATTGGGGGACATGCTGTAGGAGCATTATATCCAAGACACGTTATAATCGAGAGTCTTATAGCGAGGGAGCACTGTATAAAAATACAATAGAATATTGTAGGTTATATTCAAAATAAAAACATGTATTGTAAAAGGCAGTCAACATGACTGCTTTGGTGGTTCTAGGTAGAGGGGATTATAAATATTAAATTTTTTCGATCCTGCCATTCAAACGCCATCAGGTTATTTAACCCTTTGAGGACTGTGAGAATTCTAACATTTTGAGCGCTGACTGAGATGACTTAACTTTAGAGCAGGTATCAGACCAAATATCTACTTAAAGTAGACAGTATTATACATTTCTAAAAATCTGTTGCTCTGCAGATTACTAAATAATGATTTCATTGTATGATCAAGTATATCCAAACTGACCTAGTTTGAATGTGACACAATAAATCCACTTGAAAATTCATTTTCCTTTAGAGTGTCATTTACTGATCTCCCACTTTAAATATGTAAAATTATCAGTGGTAGCCACACAGAATCTGAAATCTTTTTTTAAATGTGGTCTTGATTTTATACAAAATAGTTTGACAGGTGTACATTTTTACTTTTTTGAGAACTGATTGGCAGATAATTTAGCTTATTATGTGAGTTAATGTATGCATCCATTTAAAGCATAGAGCGTATTTTTGTCTGTAGAACCTAGACATACCAAGGGTTACACTCTGATATTAAGTAAATTATAAATTTACCCAACTAGAAAACAAAACAAAAGTAGAAAAAACATGCACACCTTTGTCTTTTTTAAAAAAAATGTAATTGCTTTAAAAATATTTTTAATTCATAACAAATATCGTCTGTATACTATGTGTGAGCAACAGAAAACGGTATGTACAACATATCGAAACGTTGGGCAGCTGGCTCTTTGAGGATAACTACAAGGCATATGGTAACATGGCAGAGAGGGGGTTAAAATCCTCCCTGCCAAAAACATGTGCGAATGCACGTTTTTTTAATTAATTTATTGTTTAATTATCACCTGCACATGGTAGTCATTGCAAATTGTACTGGGTGCTCTGTTTTCGAGCAGTCATGTAAATATTTTAAGTGCTGTATTAACCTGTGTGGTTGGTTTGTGTTTATGCCAGGTAAATGTCTTAGGCATCCTGAGAGATAGTCAGGGACCTGCATAATTGTTTAGTAAGAGCTCAGAAGGAGCTAGGTGTTTCTTTTGTTTTTTGTTTATTTTTTGTAATTAAAAGTGCGTCAGTGCTATTTCTTTCATTTTCCCCCATAGAAGGGAAAAGAACACGAGCGAGCCTGGTTGGCGCGCCGGCTTTTACAATCTTGCTCATTTGGTTGTTAGTAGCTTATTTATTTATTATTTATTTGTAATTTTTATTTAGATAATTTCTAAAGCGCATCAGATCACAAAGTGATTTCAGAGCACTGTACAATGTCCTCAGCCCAGTTTTACATATCAGCCAGTCTAGAATCTATGCAACACATATAATAGCAAATACTAAATAAAATAAGCACAAAACCTACACACAAGAAACAAAGATATCAAAATAGAACTTAATAGACTTCCAGAAGCACAATTTATTTATTAGCTTATTGATCCCATAATCTCAAAAAGCAGCTTCTTGAAGGATCCTAGGGTGTCAGCTTCAACAACATTACAGGGAAGTTGGTTCCGGACCCTCACAATTCTCTGTGTAAAAGACATTGTCAATACCTTTTAGAATTTTGAATGCTTGAATCAGATCGCCAAGTAGTCTTCTTTGTTCAAGACTGAACAGATTCAATTCTTTAAGCCTGTCTGCATATGACTTGCCTTTTAAACCCGGAATAATTCTTTGTATAGAGCAGCATATCCTTTTTGTAGCGAGGTGACCAGAACTGAACACAATATTCTAGATGAGGTCTTACTAATACATTGTGAAGTTTTAACATTACTTCCCTTGATTTAAATTCAACACTTTTCACTATATATCCGAGCATCTTGTTGACCTTTTTTTTATAGCTTCCCCACATTGTCTAGATAAAGACATTTCTGAGTCAACATAAAACCCTAAGTCTTTTTCATAGATTCCTTCTTCAATTTCAGATTCTCCCATATGAGATTTATAATGCACATTTTTATTGCCTGTGTTCAGTACCTTAAACTTTTCTCTATTAACCCTTTGTGGTCCTATGTCGGACCAGGTCCGACATTACAATTTTCCCTTTTCGGGTATGTTGCCAGTATCCTCCTTTGAAAAAAATTATGAAAAGTAACCTGTGTTCACGTCTTTTTGATGATGTCGGATGATGTCATATGCCTTGCAGTTATCCATCGTCGATGTTGCATCCTCAAACAGGTCAAGCAATTTAGTTAGACACAATCTCCCTTTCCTAAAACCATGCCAACTGACTCCCAGGATACTGTTACCATATAGGTAATTTTCCATTTTGGATCTTATTATAGTTTCCATAAGTTTCCATATAATAGACGTCAGGCTTACTTATCTGTAGTTATCTGGTTTGCTTTTGTCTCCCTTTTTGTGGATCGGTATTATGTTTGCAATTCTCCAGTCTATCGGTACAACCTGTGTCAAAGACTGTTGCATGATCATGGTTAGCAGTTTGTAAATAACTTTTTTAACTTCAAGTACTATTGGGAGGATCTCATCCGGTCCAGGGGATTTGATTATTTTAAGAGCTCCTAGTCCATTTAACACTTCTGCCTCTGTTACGCTAAAGTTATTTAAAACTGGATAGGAACAGGTCGACATGTGAGGCACGTTGCCAGTATCCTCCTTTGTAAAAACTTGTGAAAAGTAATCATTTAATATATTTGCTATTTTTTTCTCTTTGTGTATGATTTTGCCATTTGTATCTCTTAGATATTTTACCTCTTTGAATGTTCTCTTGCTGTTATAATATTGGAAAAACTTTTTGGAATTGATTTTAGCCCCCTTAGCAATGTTCATTTTTATCTCTCTCTTGGCCTTTCTAACTTCCCTTTTGACTTGTGTTTACAATTCCAAGTACTCTTTCTGTATACTTTGTTCTTGGTGCCTTTTAAATGCTCTGTAAATTGCCTTTTTTCTCAGAACATATTTTTTTAATTTATCTATTAAACCATTTGGGCAGTTTTGTTTTAGATTTAGATTTGTCTTTTTTTGGGATGTAATTGTTTTGCACCTCTAGTACCACATTTTTTAAAAAACAGCCATCCTTTCTCTGTGGAGGTTTTCTCTATTTTACTCCAATCTACTTCTGTTAGTCTTTGTTTCTTACCTTCATAGTTTGCCTTTCTAAAATTGTAAACCTTAGCTTTAGTCATTATTTTTTTTAGTTTTAAAAAGCACTTCAAATGAGACCATGTTGTTCTCTGAGTTTTCCAGTGGTTCTCTGACCACTGTTTTACTATTCTGTCTTTATTATTTGAAAATCTTAATCAAGGCATGCCTCCACTCTAGTCGATGCCTTGAGAAATGGTTTTAGGAAGCAAGTCATTTGTCATTTCTACTATTTTAATTTCATCTGTCCTGCTCCCCACCAAGTTTTCCCATTTTATATGGGGGAAGTTGAAATCCCCCATGAACATGGCTTCTCCTTTGCTGCATACATTTCGTATGTCATTGTATAACAGATTAGTTTGCTCTGTGCCTGAATTTGGCAGCCTATAGCATACCACTATTGTTATGCCCTTTAAATTTTTGTCCATTGTTCTGACCCATATTGATTCTGCTTTATTTTTTTCTTCCAGGTTTAACAATGGGGCTTTAAGACTATTTTTGATGTATAGCGCTACCCGTCCGTCTCTTCTGTCATGCCTGTCTTTCCTATACAGTGTATACCCACTAATATTATATTCATCTCTATCACTCTCAGATTACCAAGTTTCTGTACACCTGTCACAACGTAATTACTTGTTAGTGAAGTAGCTTCAAGTTCTATCATTTTGTTTCTGAGACTTCTAGCATTTAGATAAATACATTTAATGGCTGTCTTACCTGAGTTGTTGCCCTTGTTTTGATGCAGTCTCTGTTTTTTTTTTTTTTTTTTTTTTTTTTTTTTTTTTTTGTTGATTCCTCCCCCTATTTCGTTATTTCTAGTTTAAATGCTTCTGAACCTCCTCGAGAATCCTTTCTCCGGGTAGATTGGTTCCTTTTTTATTTAAGTGCAGTCCATCCTGCCTATATAGATGGTCCTTGTTGAAGAATGTTCAAGGAAGGTGAAGCCTTCTTGTGTGCACCACATTTTCAGCTGTCCATAAGCTCCTTTGCAAGGTGCAGGCAGTATCCCAGTAAATACCAAGCAGATTATTTTAGCATGGTTTGTATAGGAATTTTGTCTGAGTGGTTTTTATCACATGAGGTTTTTATCATATGCAGTTGATTCTTATATCAGTAATTCTTATAAACGTAGTGCACTGTATTTTTTTTTTTTTTAACATTATTGGGTAATTTTTAGTTTAGCTATTTATGAATTTGGTCCAATGTAGTATATTACTTGTATAGCTATTAATTGGTTATTATAATTTAGTATTCTCGTCGGAAGGGAGATTTACAGCCAGGAATCATTGTATTTCTGTCACAGACTTCCAGTAAAAAAAAAAAGCAAGTCGTGTAGTTTGTGTGAGTCGACATGGCAGGAGACTGTGCATCTGCATCTCTGGAGCTTGTCATCTCTGCTTAGTGAAAAACTGTGAAATTTGCATCGCAACTGAAAAAAAGCAAGCCACAGATGCTTAAAGGCAGTGGCAGTCCTGACAATAAAATACTGTACTATAATGTCATTCTAATTCAGAGGCCATTACATGTAACACCACACGGCAGTTAAGCTCTGCAATCTCATGAGACAATGTCTTTTCAAATATAATGTAGAAATATAAGATTCTGCAGCCTTGAGTAAACATAATCGTGATCATATAGCAAGCTGCTTACCCACGATGTATTGTCCGCAGTGATTGAGCATCATTAACATTTGTATACTTTATTTAAACTGCTGATGTGGGGAAGCATGCTTTTGCTAATTGTAATCATATCTGTCTGCTTTTAAGAATCAGCCACTTATAAAAATCAAATCACCTTGAATTGATGCGATTCTTATAAATGGAGTGCACTGTAATTAAATAAAATAAAGGGTAACACTAACAACAGCAAAGTGATGCAATATTGTAAGCGTAACACATTAGCCTACACTATACAATTGGACAATATACTATCCTTATACACATTAGTCTATTTATAAACAGGGCTTATTTCACATAACTAACATCTATTGAAAATTAAACAAGCAAAACCAGAATGTTCATAGACTCATCTACTTCAGAATCTTCATATCAGCATGAAGAAGTTCATAATTCAGTGGATGTTCTTCTCCTTCTGGCATTCATTCCATCAACATCAACAAAAATGTATTCTACCATATTTCTTTTGGATCAGTAAGTGTTCTGGGTCTTGAAAAAAATTATTTAGAAACCCCCCTGGTAAAGAATTGAGCTTTGATTCCGTGGTCTACAGTAATCTCAAGTAAACTCTGCAACCATAGATACTGAAATGCTGCATTGCATCCAAAATATCAACTCTATTGGTTATGGACTTTAGTGAAATACATTTTGATTGGTTTGTCATGACTGAAGTTTGTTACACAGATATTTCACTCGAGTAAATGTTTTGTTTGTTTATAAACATTTTGGGCGATTTGGTACGCTGTCAGGTAATACTTTGTACTTGTAGAATGGATTGTGGTCGTTGAATCGCTCGGCAGAAACAAAGTTGCTAAAAAAAGAAATAAAAATATTGATCTTGAACTACAGAATGGACTAACTTTTGTTTGTTGGATTGTCTAAAAACTGACAAAGATTTTTTTGCTGATTTGAAAAAAAAACACACTTGTCACCGCGTAGTAAGCAATTATGTTATCGATCAAATTTGATAAAAATTATAATGGGCCGTTAGCAAAGGGTTAATACATGTGTTTAGGAAAAGTCAAGAACGGACAACCAGGTATCTTTCACACACGCACAGTAATTAATTTTTTTAAAGTGAAAACCTTCAAAATGACTGCATTGGCAGGTCTAGTGTTAATTTGGTCTCGGTTCTTATTGCAATCTCAGAGTTTCTGGATCACAGGGTAGCTGACTGTGGAGATCTGTCTGTTACTCTAAAATCTCATGATCGTCAGCTGTGTAACAAACATACTCTTAGAGAATTTGTGTTGCATTTTGTTTTTCACAATGTCCTTTGTCAAGTTTATACTCACCGACAACAAGAACTGGACTCATATTTGTTTAACATTGTTGATCTCTCGGTCAGATATGGTGGTACTATGTTTTATGAGTATCATAAACCTTTTTCAGCCAAAGCAGCCTCTCGGTTAGCATTGGACAATACACTGATTGACTGGTCTCAACCCAATCCTGATCTCTTTAATAGATTCTTCAGTGGTCTCCGTGCTAACACTTGTAGAGTTTGTGTTTCCACCGCCCATTCTACCTCTGTGTCCAAAATCAGCCTCCTCTTCAGCCTCCTCATCAGCTTCAAATTATTCTTCCCCTACTTTTGACAACACTCTTTTTTTAGTAATAACTGCACCTGCAGTTTATCCTATTCATTCTTCTGCTCTGCTTGCTTTTTCAACAAGTAAAGACTCTCAAGGAAGACCCTGTGGCAGAGCAGAATTCTGCCCTTTATAGATTGGCACGGATGGGGTTAAATTCCCCTAGCTACCTGGGTTTATTGTGTTCCGGTGGCTGGGGTTGATTGGAGTAATTAACAGTCAATCACCACCCAGCCACGTGACATAAAAGGAAGCCTCAGCTTCCCATTAGGGAGGGGAGGGAGCCGAGGAAACAAGCTGGTGTTTGTGCTTGCTGTTGTTCTTGGTTTGCAGTTTTGCGTTTTTGAATTTTTCTGATCCAGTGAAGGCATCGCCCAGCCTGGAAACCTTTTCTGTAAGTTTTGCTTTGTGTTTATTTGTGTATAAATACCTTTGTTTTGGCCTATTTATTTGACCTTGTGCCCTATTTATGTTGTGTTTATAATAAAAGTATTACTTTTTTGAACTGCAGTCTGTCTCTGGGCCTCTATCCACTTGCCAGCCTGTCACAGACCCATCAAACCCGGTGGCAGACCACTGTGCAATAATTTAAATTCCTAATTCTCCATTTCCAAAGGATGCTGGGATTCACGGAGGGCCAGTTTTCAGTCCCTCCCTTCCCTTAATTTTGTATGAATTCTATTAGAGTAGCTACAAGGAAAATGTCAGGCAAGAAGTGCAAATGCTGTTTAAGTCACAGGGGGTTCTGTCTTGTGTTTAAGTATATATCCAGATTATAAGGACTCTCAATCACATGTAGGGCTTTGTCCTATAAACAACACAGACACAGTCACTCCTTTGTTGTTCATAAGGCATTCCACTTGGTCTCAGCAATAAATTGATTTTAAAAACATAAAGAACATATTTCATATTTTATATGCATCACCTGCATAAAAGGTCATTGATTGCTTATGTTCGTGTTAGAATCAAATGTTGCTTAAGGGAGCTTCCCTGGTAAACACAGGCAATTTTAATGAGAAGTCATTAGCTTCAACATTTTTGTGTAAACACACCTGTATGACCCTGAGATACCACAAAGGTCAATATCATTTAAGCATTTGTTAATAGTTTCAGTAATTTTGGAGTTAAATAACATGTTTTGGAACCAACAATTACTTCCAGATTCACACAAAATAACTTTTTTTTTTGTTGTTGTTGTTGTTGTTTTAAGTGAATTGTAAATTAAATAATTAATATCTTAATTTTCATTTTCCCCAGTAGATTATAAAAACCAGTTTAAAACTGCAATTTTCTAGTAAGGGTTATCATAAGTTCTTTAAATAATTATGATGTAGAATTCACAAGGTTTTGTTTTAGCGCTGAGCCTGATAGTGAAACCTCTAGATGAATTTAAAACAGCTTTCGTTATTCCAAGGAGTGCACCTACTTCCCCCAAATTAGCATGGATATGGATAACCGAAGTCCTACTGTAGATAAATAATGATGAGATACACATTTTTTTAACACAAAAATATAGGTTGAGTTTGTATTCAAATTATGTCAGCTTGAATTGTGTGTGTCCCATGGTTACTCTATAATGAGCTGCCTAACACCCTCTAATAGTATGTACATCCTGAAGCTCTAAAATAATTTATTTCTGATGTCATAATTGAATATAACTTAATTTCTGTTAATTTCTGCAAAGTTTTGTAACTGAGATACAATAATTGATTGGTGTTTAAGTAATCCAATACTTATACATATAGCTGTAAAAGCTTAAATCCTTACCTTTCTAAGTTAAATTATAAAGGAATTAGATACACATTTAATACTGAAAAAAAAGTTAGTTAGCTTCCTATTAAGGATCACCCAACATTTTACAAACTCTGTGTATCTATAAGACTAATTGCAAGTACCACTGATTTACAGATATCTGCATTAGCCGAACATCTGGCCCTGATTATTAATACCAGAAACAGAAATAAATAAATAAAATTAAATACCACAGTTAAGAACTTAGGCCATTTCAGTTATAGCAAGGAGCCCACAGCATAATTCAGATGATATCACAGTAAGCTTTGAAACAAAATCTTTATTTCTTTGGAAACCTAGAGAGGCAGCTTGCTGGAGCTTGAAAAACAGTGTGCATAATAATGATGAAAAGTCTTCTCCACAGACCAGACAAACACGTTGAGTGAAAATTATGATTTACTTAATGCTTTGCTTTCTCCTCTCCACACCCGTTCTCCACTCACGAACACACAACCCCGAGTGCGTGAAAACATGCGGCTGTATCGAGACTCCATTGCTAATCAATCATTCAATTGGAGTCTCTGCATGTGAATTAATAAAAGTGCAATTCCCCGTGCTCACATATTATTTTACTTGCACGTGAAGTGCTGTGCAATCCTCGAGCCTAAATACAAATTACACTTTATAACACTCGTGATCATAACCCATATTTATATCCCGTGAATTTTATACATAAACACCAATATTAAGACACTACATACAACATAAAATACTTAATAACCATAAAGAGGTGGGACACTCCGCCACATATGCTCCCCCTTGTGCGCAGCACAGCTGGCTTAAATGGTCACATCCCCCCTCAGTGAAAATGTCCCGGTCGTAATCCTGGCCCAGGAACAGTGGCAGCAACGAGCCAAAGGTGGCGGCCACAGTGGGAGGTCTTCCTCTCACCCTAACAGTTGTAGAGGCCAGGCCGACTGTACACATGCCGGCTCCTCCGGCCAAGGCAATCCTGGCCACCGTCCAGCTGTCTGTGGGGTTGGTCTCCTGACCTTCTCCCCCTTCTTCATAGCCGACAGCTCCACCTTGCTGGGCTCCAGCCCGAGTATTCCCTGTGGAAAAAAAGGGCTGACACTAACAACAGGCAAAGTAGTTCCAGCGACCCCTGGCGACAGTAGCAGCAGCGGACCCTTGGGAGGAGACGGCAACAGCACCGGACCCTCGGGAGGGGAGCCCCTGGCCATAGATGTGGCAGCGGGAGCTCCACTTCTCCCTCGTACCCTGTAAATCGATAGCTCCCCAGGTGATGCAGGGCAGCGGGCAACCCCAGGCGATGCAGGGCAGCAGGCAACCCCGGGCAATGCAGGGCAGCAGGCATACTGGGGCGATGCAGGACAGCAGATATCCTTGGGCAATGACGGAGTCAGGACAAGCTGGGGTGCGGGCTTTGGCCCTCTTCTCGGCCACTGCGGCCGGGCGGTTCTTCCCCATGCTTCCCTCAGCAGCCTATGCAAGGGCTGCTGAGGACCACCAGCATCCAGTCCTGGTCCTTCTAGGGAGAGGCAGCTCCTGCTCCTCTCCTTGTATTGGTGGGGGAAGAGATACCAGCAGGCATTCATCCTCTGCTGGTGAAGGTGGCGGAGGCAGAGGCAGCTCCTGCTGCTCTGCTCCTGGCGGTGGCGGAGGAAGAGGCAGCTCCTGCTGCTCTGCTCCTGCCGGTGGAGGTGGTGGAGGCATGTAGCCTTCTGGTGACGGAGGTGGGAGCGGTGTGTAGTCTCCTGGCAACAGAGGTGGGAGCCGCATGTAGTCTACCCTTGTTACAAGGGACTGGTGCGGCTCTCCCTCACTTGCAGGGGACTGTTGCGGCTCTCCCTCACTTGCAGGGGGCAAAAACAGCAGGCATTTTTCCTCTGCTGGTGGAGATGGACAGCAGGCATTCTTCCTCTGCTGGCAGAGGTGGAGACAGCAGGCACCCTTCCTCTGCTAGTGGAGGTGGAAACAGCAAGCATTCTTCTGCTTGTGGAGGTGGAAACAGCAGGCATTCTCCCTCTGCTGGTGGCTTGGGTCCTAGGGCCGTGGGATTTTGCTTCTCAGGCTGTTGATGCACCGACTCCCCCCTCTTGGGCTTAGGACGTTCGGGCTCCTCCTACTCAGGTGTAGGACGTTCGGGCTCCTCCCACTCAGGCGTAGGACGACCGGGCTCCTCATCCTCCTCATAACTGTGGAAGGAACAGGAGGCAAAGTAATGCTTACCCTCGCAGAGGGGGCACAACAGTGATGGCAGCCAGTTGGGTCTTGACTTCCTAGCCCTCTGGCGGAACCACTCCTCTGTGTCTTTTCCCCATCCCATCTTTTGGGACAATGCCAGCAGCTCTACCTGGATGGAGCAGTGCATGGTGGTGTGAATGGTTTTGCCATAGGCGAAACGCCACAGCCCTGCTTGCTCCTTTCCCCCTTTGCTCTGCTGCTGTAGCTTTCTTCTCCCCCTCCTTCTCACCTTCATCTCCTGGGTCGGTTCCTCCTCCTCCTCTTGGAAGGGGCAGACAGCCACCATGTACCTGTACATCCCGCAAGTAAGGCACCAGCCTTGGTCCTCCAGACCACTGAGGAGCTCCTCCAGCTCCCTGCAACCGTCCCTCCAACCTTCCATATTTTTTTTTTTAACTAAAAAAAAAAAAAAGCACCCTTTCTTTGGTCTGACACTTGGAGGCACTTATCCCATGCAGGACACCATATGTCAGACGGCTGTAGTGGGTGACATCAGACCCGGAACAATAACACAGGCCAGACAGAGACGTGGATGTTTGGTGAAACTGAGCTGTGCTCAGCATTTAATAAACAAAATAAGAGATTTAAACAAAACCACACACAGCATTTGACACCAAACAAAATGACAAAACAGTAAACGAAACACACTGACAAACAGCGGACAAACAGACAAAACATGGTGAGTCAAAATTATGATTTACTTAATGCTTTGCTTTTTCCTCTCCACACCCGTTCTCCACTCTCGAACACCCAACCCCAAGTGCGTGAAAACATGCTTTTATGCAGCTGTACAGAGACTCGATTGCTAATCAATCATTCAATTGGAGTCTTGGTACAACTGCACATGAATTAATAAAAGTGCAATTCCCTGTGCTCACATATTATTTTACCTGCACTTAAAGTGCTGTGCAATCCTCGTGCCTAAATACAAATTACACTTTATAACTCGTGCTCATAACCCATATTTATAACCCGTGTGTTTTATACATAAACACAAACATTAACACACTACATACAACATAAAACACTTAATAACCATAAAGGGGCGAGACTAGGTAGGATACAGGTTTATACTTTAATGTTATTTTTAATACAGTACACCCTCATTATAGCGAACCTGTTGGGGCACAAGCCTTTTGTTCCTTATATCAAGGTGTTTGTTATAGCGAAAGGACAATCAAAATGAACCATAAACTGTTGAAGTAAGTTAATGAGATGAGGTACCTGTTTGCCACATGTATCCTTCTGTCTTTGCTTCATTCAATTCTTTAAAGAATTAAAACAGTACAAAAAAAAACTGAATCCAAACTGAACTTTTACTTAAAATCAATTCGATATTTCAAAGTGCACCAACTGTTAGTTTTAGTTTTGTTTCAAACCAACATGCAGGAATCCAAAACTGAAAGAGCTTTTATTCTAAATCAGTCAGACATGAAATATAAAAGTTGATCAGATGCTTGAGTCAGGTTTTTTCCTTTAATCAATTTTGCTTTGCCGTGTCTGTTGCATGGCAGCTGAATGAGCCAAAATAGTGCATTTTTTTGTGTTTTTTGACAACTCATATTCACGGTAGATTGCTTGTATTGCTCCTTTTTTCAATTGATCAATTATTTCCAGCTTTGTTGCAACATAAAATGATTTTTGTTTCAGAGACAGTCACACAGTGTGCACTGTTTTATGCTAAAAAGTTAACTTCACTGTGGAGGTAGCTCCCGTGCTACAGACTGTAATGACAGTGTGTTTACATAATCAATTTATTTTATTTTATTGTTTATTTGGGATCTAGGGGCAAGGTTCAATATTGTGAGGGGCATTATAGCGAGGATGTACTGTATGCTTTCATAATACACATTTATACACGTACATAATAATACATAAAATATAAATGACTATAATTAGGGCTTCTGATTTTTGGTTTAAACCAATAAAACACCGCTGATTTAAAAATAAATAAATAAATAAATAAATAAATAAATAAATAAATAATAATAATAATAATAATAGGTGTATAGCCAACAAACACCAAAAAAGCAATGGATATGATTAATCAATTCACGTTGACGTCATCGCCACTTTCTTTCTAAAACTAACTAGCGTCACTCGCCATTTCAAGTCAGAAATGAAAAGGAATTCCCAATGCGTTTTAAAGCTTTGTCTGAGTATGACAACTCTTATGAAAAAGGCAAAAAAAATGTAATAAAAATAAAATACAAATATTCGCCAGTACCCAATAAACAAGAAAACTAAATCAGCATGAATCTGCTCAGCCTCATTAACTAAAGCTTTCATAAATACTAAATCGAAACAATAAGAAGAGTACACAATATTAAAAGGGGATTACGTCCATGATTGGACTTGCCGTAACCAGGTTTTGGGCTTAGTAGACTTAAAATTTGATTACCAAGGCCTTCAAATTGCTGTTCTTGCCCTATCAGCATAAGCAATGTTAGAATTGGTCTTCCTTTGTTTTACTGAACATATGTTATTTCTTTAACTCAGGACATGCACTTTAGATCAAGATTTCTTTTCATGAATATGATAAATGTAATAAACTCATACAGTTTTCACAGATGGCTTACAGTAAATATGGTATTCACCTGAGCTAGCTTTGCTGGTCTTACACACAAAGTAACTACCCCTAGAGGCAGTTTCACTCCATGATGTGTTACTTTTGGATTACAAATAACATTGTTTGATATGTGTCATGTGTCAATTTAATTCAAAGTTACTGTGATAAAGTTTTTTAAATTGTATGAATTCCTATTACAGCTGTTTCTGTGATATGCTAAGGGTTTTGAGAGAAACTTGTTTTTATAACAGTTGAAGCTATCTGCACTGGGTTTAATGCCAGATGCATAATTATTTTGGTTAAAACCAGAAGTGAAGTTAAAATGCATCTCTGGCATGATTTTTACTAAATGGCTGGACAGTGTTTTACTGTTTACAGTTTACAATTGCTCGCTTTAAATTAACTCTCAAGACCCATCTATTCTCTCTTGCTTTCCATGCTTTTTAAGCCTGATATCTGCTATTAGCTTCTGCTACTATTTCACATATCATGTTACTATCATGTATTATGCACTTTCAACTGTATTTAATATACTATTTCATGTGTTATGCACTTTCCACTGTATTTAATGTACTATTTCATGTATTATGTACGTTCCACTGTATTTAATGTATTATGCATTGTTTTTTACTGTATGTCATGTATTATGCATTTCTCTCTGTATTTGAAGTATTTTTTTGTTATTTACTGCATCTTCTAAAGCGCTTTGTGATGTTGGTCCACTATGAAAGGCGCGATATAAAATAAAGATTGATTACCAATAAACTGTTAATGTTACAAAACTGCTCACAAACAAAAAAAGCAATTTCAATTCCTTGTGTTACTGGTTTTGTAAAAACTAACCATTTTATTTTCCTATACAAAGCACATTGCAATTCAGAATACAGTCACATATGGTCAGGAATAAACCCTGTTCTCCTCCAGGATAAGCAGGTGGAGGGTTCTATACGTTCTATTCTCAGGGCCCAATATTATATTCCTACGCCCAACCCTGGAATATCAATTAGTGCATAACACCCGGCTTCTAAGCAAGAGTGGAAGAGGTGACAGCACTTTATTCTACCTGGTGCAGGCTGTGGTGGTGGATGGTTTCAGGACTTGTATACTCGAATAGAAATGATGATGGGGGTTAAAAAGTACTGCATTTGTCATTACACAATAAAACTTGAATACAAGTTTAATCCTGCAACTTTGCACCAGCCATCGTTATTTTAAAATGTTCCATCTGATCTTTTTGTCCCAAAATTTCTTACTATTGATTGTTTACAGACAGTTAACAACTGTTTTTGATTCATCAAAGCTTTATTTAATGTTTCAGACTGCTGGGTAACATCATTTCATTCAAAAAAGCAAAAAATTGCTTCTATCACACATTTGCCTCTTTTGTATACATTTACAACCACAAACAGAAACTGCAAGCTCTGAAGTGTAAATAAGGGCTGCTTTTTATAGTTAATACTGCCTCTGACTTCTAGAACAGTTACAACGTTCACATACAGGTATTTTGTAAAGGTTTATGCCCAGGTTGCAACTGTTACTGTGATGGTAATTGTAATTTAGAAATAGTCTGCTCATGTATATCTTTGTTTTATAGTGTTATTTTTCACTAATCATGGGATAGCTCTACCCTACTCTACCATGTGTTCAGATGTTCTGTAATAAATAATGACTTTGTGCATTGTGGAATCTCTGCTGTATTAAAGTACAGACCTCAAAGTCTGCAGCTTTACTGTGTTTGAATTATTGAGGAGGTGTGAGGGGCTTTAACTGTCCCACTTTCAGCATCCAGCAATACCAAAACCTTTTCCCAAATAACTATTGCATGTACAATAAATTAGAGACTACCGTATCCCTTATTTGTACAAAAAAGCTAACAAATAAAAACAGTAGCCTGACAGCTAGAGAAAATAAAACAATAATGAAAGCATCTTTAAAATAATACACTACATGCAGGCTCTCCTTTTCATTAAAAAGTAAATGAGCAATTATGCTCTAACTGAAAGTCTTGGTTCAACACACTGCTGGTTCATTTGTCCCTCTGGGGAGTGGGTGAAAGTCTGATCAAAACAAAACTGCCCAGACAGGGCACTAAAACAATATGAAATGTCTTGAACACTATGCCACACGATTACTAGTCTAAATAATTATTGAGTTTTCATATTTTTTAATAAATATAAAATCTTCTGGTCCAAAACAAAAGTGCCCAGATGGTAAAACGTCTTGAAAACTATACCACACAATTAAAAAAATTTGAAAACTCAGATGATAATTATTTTTAATATGTAGTTGAAAGAGACTGAGTAATGCACGGTATATTTGCACCCATATTAACAGTATTTGGTTTCCCAAAACAACACAGAACTAATCACATTTTTTCTCTTGTCAATAAGTACACTACCATATATATAAAAATACTAGATAGTGTACACTCCTTAAGTTCAGTGCAAATTTAGATGCATGAGGTTGCCAGAATTTCAATTCCCATCTTATCACTGGACATTTTCTTGAAATAAAAATCTATATTTTTTAGATTTTTCTTCATAGTTTCAGTCGACCAGTTCAACGCTACACATTTATAAAATAACCTGAATGTTAATGAATATCGAGGGTTATTTTAAGAGACTCGCATAAGCTGAGGGGTTCTGGCTATGCAAACTGTGTAAAATGACGAGAGAGACACCTTTCACACAACATAGCAACTTATAATAAATCACACAAATAAGGATTCTTTCTATCCCCAAAGAGCTTTTAAGCAAAAATAGTAATTTTTTAATGTAACTGGTTGGCTGTAGAGACGGGAAATGCTGTGTAAGACACTTAAAGTAAGGCATTAATGTGGAGTGTAAGTGACTCATACCGTATGTTTTTAAAATGATCATATTATAAAAATTATAAATATCTTGGCTTGCTATACATGTAGGGTGATCAGATTTTCAAAGCTCAAAACCGGGACACATTGTTAAATTATTGACAAGACTAATATAACCATTGAAATATTTAAATAGTTATTTAAATAGCCATCCTCTCACTCTTCGTATTTTTTTTTTTTTTTTTTTTTAAGCAGATAGCTAATTTCAGTACACTCCCGGGTGTGTAATTTGTGGCTAATTAGTTTACCTTGCCATATTGTATATGTATTTATACTTTTATAGTGAGATTATTATTATTATTTATTATTATTATTATTATTATTATTATTATTATTATTATTATTATTATTATAATAATAATAATAATAATAATAATAATAATAATAATAATAATAATAATAATAATAATACAATCTGAGATAAAGATTGACTTTAATATTTTGGCATTATATATGCACTGAAAATAATAATGCAAAAATAGTTATCTATGTAAGTATGGGGTCTGGGCTCCCCCCTGCCTATGAAATTAGATGTTGGCGCTCCCATACAACCCCACAGGACCCATGCTCCTTATAAACTCAGAGCTGTATCAAAACAGGGTGGCCTACTTACCTGGGGAAAGGTTCCTTCAGCACAATGCTACACATAGGACCAGATAGATACACTTGCTCTTTGCTAAGGCAGTGAGGAGCAGAAGATAGCCTCTGTCCTGCACACAGAACAAGTGGAGGGAATGCCAGGGCTGAGACACAAGCTATGTTTCCATTTCTACCTGGGCATTGCTAAAAACATAATGACTTGTATTGTTTGTCAATCAAATACTTTACAGTTATGGCCAAAAGTTCTATCAACTAGAATTTTGGGACTGAGTCATAATTAAAAACAAAACTGAACATAATTTAGATTTTTTATTTAACATCATGTAATAATAGAAACTACTAAATTATATCGTTATATTAAGTCTACCAGAAGCAATAATAGTAGTATAGGATTTCATGGTACATTTAGAAATGTCACATTTTTCAATGTTTGATCGTTTTTCATTAAGTATATGGGAAATTACAAAGTGGAATGTAATTGAGGGTGCACGGGCAGTAGTGAGGCGTCCCTCGTATGCTGTCCGCTCACACTCCCACACGACAGCTCCAGTATGCTTTCCCAAAATTATTGGTTGCTGGTCGTCTTTGAAATGAAAGGGAACATTACTTTCAGGGAACCAGGGTTACGGTAAGAGAGAACCGACCACCAAACCTTGCGAGGTCGCATCACTCGCATTCGCAAGTTCGATGCAAAAAAGTAAGTGAGCTCCGCGGAGCGACTACTTATTCCCTCGGGAGGCGGGACTGAGAACATCACTCTCCAGAGGGGCCTTTCGGCAGCTCTGACGTACAATGCTCAACGAATACCTGCCTAAGGCAGGCATATCCCAAAAATATTGGTTGGTGGTCATCTTCTCTTTCAGGGAATCAGGGTTACCGTAAGTAACTTAACGTTACTGGGAGCCTGGAGGAGAGTGAGGGAATAGCTATAGAGAATGGGCTGTATACTCTGTTTATGTACAGTAAAAGTAGGGTGGTCAAACAAAATGTTAGATTTCAACAAAAAAAAACAATATTATCACATTTTGTTTTTACCTAACTTAAACATATCTGAAATCCAAATGCCCCCACAATTTATTTTAATCGTGTAAAATGTAGTTTTAACAGACCATATTCAGCTACTTTTTGTACCAGGTGGCCATCTTGGATTTGAGCTTTCATAATTTAAAAAAAATTAAATATGTATACAAAAATATCAACACTTTACCAATAAAAATTCTTCTACGCTATATGGTGTTTTTAAATTAAAAGGCAAAAGTTTTAAGTGTACGAGAGAGCCTCCCAAAAACTCACCTCTCAATGTGGGCAGACTGGCAAAGGAGCCATGTCACGGGCACAGTAGTTGTAACAGTGCACTAAATTCGTACAGCAGGTACATGCTTATAGTATGTATCCCTTTTAAAGGTATTGGTTTTATTTACTATGTATCAAAACACCAGTATTAAAGTTGTGTTTAAAATGTAATGTATTAGTCTATTAAGAAAATATTAGTATCCCTGTGATGCAATCATTTTTCACTGCCACACTGGATGTGGTCAGGCCCCCGGCTGTGTGTGGGAAACCCCAATGCAACTGTGCAGGAGTACCTCAGCACACTTGGTCATATATTCGGAAGCACTTCAGAGTGGAGACTATTTATAGTTAAAGTTCTGCACTTCTCTGCAGGTTTCTGGGGAAATGTTGTCTGATTATTTAGCCAGATTAAAGAAGCTGTTGCAGAAAGCCTACATAAAAGGCTGCATTGAGGTTGGTGCATTGGGAAAAGCCTGTATTACTGTGTTGTTAAAGGGGGCACTGTACTCTGATATGTTACTAGAAAAACTCAGACTGAAAGAAAACCAGGACGCCATGTCCTCTTTTTCTGCTCTAGTAAGGCAGATAAGGGGGAGGAGGAGAGAGAGAGAGTCTTAAGCAGACAACCCCCACAGGTCCAGTCAGGGTATACCAGGCTAGTACGCTTGATGCCACCACTATTCATAAGACAGAACTGGACTTCCTGAGAGAGAAGCTGCAGGAAATGAGAAAACAAGTTTCTTCTCTGACTGTTCAGCAACATCAGAACCAGGGCACCAAACCTCATCCAGGTGCTCAGTTGAGAAGTCACCAATCAATGCCCAGAAAATGCTACTCTCCCAGCCTTCCATTCAGGTCAGAGGGAGACTACAGGAGAACTCCTCTTTCGAGACCTGGTAGTTCATCTCCTGCCCTTTCTAGATTTTTTAGTTACTGCAGAATGGACATAAAATACAGGAGTGAGCTACCAACAACACCTCAGACATATCCTTTTGTAACCCCTTGCTGTCTGGAGACTAGGAGAAGAGCGATATCTTACCTGGGTTATATCACAGTATGTTTGGAGTTTGAGAATGTTGTGGGAGTCCAGCAACCTTTAGAAGTCTTTGCTCTAATCTGCCCCTGTACTAGTTCTATCAACCAGCTCTCCTGTCTCATAGAGACTAACGCTGCAATGTTTGGGCTACTTGCTCGCTTGTGCTGTGACTTTGCAGGACCTGCATACATCAGCAAGTTGTAGATCTATGCCCTCTGCCTAGAAGCTTAATGCAAGGTGAGCACTATAGCAGCAAGGCCCTGAAGGACCTATAAGAGCCATCCAGATGTCTGGCTCTCAGAACATGAACATATTCCCCCATACAGCCCAACTGGTGGAAGGGAAGGCTGATACTTTGAAAAAAGCACAAAACACAATGACTGTGGTTGAAGCTCCAGAAGATGACAGAGAGGTGTTGCTCGAACATCTTACAAGACTACTGCCAGTGTGCAGAGCCATGTCTGCAATGCGTCTGATCACCCTGTCGCTGTGCCTGTGGGCACACAACTTGCACATGTCTATTGAGCTGACAACGTGACAATCTGCTAACCAATTTATTATTATTATTATTATTATTATTATTATTATTATTATTATTATTATTATTATTATTGCATTTATAGAGTGCTTTTTATACAAAAGTATCGCAAAGCATTGTACAGTACATAATAGAAACCGCAAGACATTTGTATAGCATGATTTAAATAACAGATTTAAATAACAGTATACACGTAATAATACAAAAGCAGCAATTTTAAAGTTACATTAAAACCCACTAAGATAAGAAAGACGTTTTATTAAAGTGCATTTTCAGTCTTGACTTAAAAACTGTAACGGTCCCAGCTTCCCTGACAAATGAATGCAGAGGATTCCATAATTTAGGAGCTCTGCAAGAAAAAGCCCTACCTTCCATCTTGCTTTTGTTGACCCTAGTAATAACCAAACAGCCCCACATCTTGTGCTCTCAGAGTGTGGACTGGAAGATACAGGGTCAGTAACTCCTGCAAATAACTAGGTGCTAATCCATTCAGGGCTTTGTAAATTAATAGCAGAAACTTAAAATAAATTCTATATTGCACAGGGAGCCAGTGGTTTTAGTCAGAATTCTAGCGATGGTATTCTGAACAAGCTACAAATGGGATACCACACTGTGATGAGTCAAAGGGATTTCGGTCTGTGATTCAGCCTCCCGACAGTAGATGGCATTAAACCAACTCGGGACTTCCCTTACCAAGATCTCGTGACCATGGCAAAAGTCATCTTTTGAGGGGCGGCACCTTGGTGAGGGGCGGAAGTACGAGTATGTAAATTCCAGCCACTGGAGTCAAGTGAAGGATAAGGACACTTGTCAGTTGGGGATTGGTGTTCCACTGACTACAGAGGTGGGACATTACATACTAAAGGGAACGTACTACTGTGTTCGGGGTTGGTCAGAAAGTAAAATAGGAGGAGTAACGGGTGGAGGGAGAGACTGGTTTGGTGCAGCGGGATTTTTAAAACAAAAAACACTAACATTTCTTTTGTCTTTTTGTTTATGTATGACAATTAAAGACGAGTCATCACGGTTTGTTTTGGATTTCACCCCTGCACTCCTTCCCTCACACCATTTTGTTTTCTTTTGTTATTTAATTATTTTGTTGTGTATAGATAATAAAAATAAATTATTTTATTTCTGTACACATAAATTACTGTCTGGACATTCCATTTAATACACTCTCGCCTCACACACACGTTTAGGGATACCAAAAAAAGTGCATTACAATAATCAATTCTGGATGAAACAAAGGTATGCATTAGTTTCTCGGCATCAGATACGGAAATAAGTGGTCCAAGTTTGGCTATATTTCTCAAATGGTAAAAAGGTACTTTAGTGATGAGTCTCAAATGATAGATCAGAATCAAAGATGACCCCCAAACTCTTAATTTCTAGATTATGTTTTGATGAGAGACTGAAAGGGTTTAGCTCATGTAATCCCACATTTCCTTTTAGTTGGTTCCGTGAGCCCACTAACATAACCTCTGTTTTATCTGAAATTAAAGGTATTTGTTTGCTAGCTTACAGACGTGCTAGAGGAGACAGAAATATCATTGAATGCAACAGGAGATGCCACCAAGCTGGCAGAATGTGAGGAGGATGTTGCTGTGAAACTGGTAGTGGAATGGGATGCAGAGCCTGAAGAAGGGAGGATCCCCCCAACTTCAGAATCTGAGTTTCATGAGCCCGGGAGGACTGGGAGAGAGGTGAAGCCTGTGGTCCGCCTTACATATGATACTCCTGGTGCCCCTAGAGACCAACCTTTACATGTCATACGTCAGTCCACACAGGGGTTTTCTTATTGGGTCAGTACCAGACCAGATTCCTATTCCAGGGAGATTTATCACATGTAATATAAGCAGGAATATGGATGAATGTAGTGTGTGAATGCACATCAAGTTGTGTTATAAGTACATAGAATAATTACTGTTGTAAGGAAAAAAGTATGAAAAAAGTGTATTATTTTAAGTAATTTTATCTGTTTATCTGCTGGGGGAGACATTATAGTCAGAGGGAAGGAGACTGTGGCTGAACTGATGTGTGAAGATGCGTTGTTTTTTGGAAGACACCGCACCTGCCAAAGTTCAGGAGACCCTCGTGAGTTTGGGTTTCATTCAAATACTATCCTGCATGTCAACGTGTTGTGCAGAAAAAGTTTTACAAATGACATAATGAATATTAAAATATAGGCGGTGTGGAAGGGTGTATATACATACAGTGCCTTGCAAAAGTATTCAGACTCCTGACCAATTCTCTCATATTACTGAATTACAAATGGTACATTGAAATTTCATTCTGTTCGATATTTTATTTTAAAACACTTAAACTTAAAATCAATTACTGTAAGGTGACATTGGTTTTATGTTGGGAAATATTTTTAAGAAAAATAAAAAACTGAAAGATCTTGCTTGGTTAAGTATTCAATCCCCACACATTAACATTTGGTAGAGCCACCTTTCGCTGCATTAACAGCTTTAAGTCTTTTGGTGTAAGTATGTACCAGCTTTGCACACAGTGTCGGAGTGATTTTTGCTAATTCTTGGCAGATTTGCTCCAGGTTCTTCAGGTTGGTTGGATGACGCTTGTGGACTGTAATTTTCAAAGAGTGCCACAGTTTCTCAATGGGATTGAGATCAGGACTTTGACTGGGCCACTGTAGGACATTCACCTTTTTGTACTTTGTCAAACAGAATGAAATTTCAATGTATCACTTGTAATTCGGTAATATGAGAGAATTGGTCAGGGGTCTGAATACTTTTGCAAGGCACTGTGTATATATATATATATATATATATATATATATATATATATATATATATATATATATATAACAATTCAGTACCATCACGCTGTAGTGGGCTTCTTTCAGACGGAAGATGACCTCTGGAACGTCACTGCATCAACTGCATGAACTGATCACTAATCAAACTTAAAATTAATCTGCACAAGTATCAGCTTTTTCATTTTGACTTACCTTAATAGAAGCTCAGTTCACATCTATCGGCCAACAACTACTAAACAGACCATTAATCCAAATTATTTTCCAAAACCAGCCAATCAATACTTTACTCTAATGAAAGCAGCCAGTTTTGGATATGCAACTGCCAAATGAGCCAATCACAGCCTGTCAACTTCATGAGCTCAACATCTTTCAACAACAACAAACCGAGGCACGGAGAGTTCAGTATGAGTGCTCCACTCACATATCTGGCTGGCACTGTCTAGAGAAACTAAGCAAATTTGACAAGTAAAAAGTTATTTTTTTAATAAAGTTTTTTCTTCCTCTAATTATGAATGTGATACTTTATGAACATTTTTGGGACGATTTTCCTAAATGTTTTCTCAGCAGAAGAGTACCTGATGACTCATTACAAGTTCACAGTCAGTCTAGTCTTTAAAGTGTTTTTATTTTAAAGAAAATAATAACAACAATTGTTTTAAATTGCGATAGTGCCCTGTCCATGAATGTTCTATCATGTAGTTTATCACGATTGGAGTTATGCATCCCGAGATGATATAGTTGCTTTTGAATTAGCATGAGAGAAAGCAGTAGCTATAAAATGAGGGGTAATTGGGATATGCACATTTCAGCATTACAAGAGCCAAATATATACAGTAGAACCCTTCTGCATAAAAGCAATAATTGGGGCAGAACCTTCTGAGGTTGTGAAAAGATATGGTTGATCGGTAATCTCCCAAAACATGATCTGTTCACTAATATACAACCCTAAAACAAAATAAAATAATGGTCAATTAAATGCAGATGGTATAACGTTAATTGTCAGAAAATCATTGGGAAAGTATGTTTTCTGTCATTTGCATGTAAACAAAAAAACTGAAAAAAGACCTCACAGAATGTACTGTACAGTAATTTACCACAGTATGATTTTGTCATTAGAAAAGGTTTTCTGTCTTTTTTTAAATGAATGCAAACTATTTGTATAACTATTTAATACAGTAAAGTAACATTTTGTGTCCTTTACTGTAAAGGTAAACAAATGCAAACAGTTTCTACATGTATAATAGCTTTCATTTAATATATACCATGAACTGAGCTACGACTCTGAAGAAACCAATGACACACAGCATCATCCACACTAAGAAACTTGCATTCCCTAATTATCTTGACTTTGGATGGTTCACTGTTGTCTGTGTCCCTGTGAAATGTAGACAGCTTATTCTTTGATTTCTTGATGTTGAAGATTGTGCAAATGTCCACATTGTATTCATGTGCCAGTTTTTTCTGCTTGTTCCCTCTTTCCAAGATGTTGTATTATATTTAGCTTTGTATCAACAGAAAGAACAATTAGTTTTGTCTTACACTTGTTGCTGTGAGAATGGTAAAACCAAGCAATAAGTGGTTGTCATAGGGAAATCTTGGATTGGATATGAGGTTGTCTGGCTGCCATTAAAACTAAGATAAAACAAATTTCCTGATACTACGAATTTTCTACAGTGTCCCAGCCAAATTTAGCAGTCACTTATTGTAAATTACTTCTTAATACAAATTCACTTTACACAAATTTCCTGTTTGTGTAAATTATTTTTAAGCCCTTCCCAGGGAAGAATAATTTAAATAACAAATTGCCCTTGTTTGAGTTTAAAAGGATATTGAGAAATGTATTAACTTGCTTCCAGATTAGCACCTCTGCGCTATATTTTAGTGTGGTTTTGGGACTACAGATCCTATGATGTATTTTTTGTTGCTATAGTGCTCACGTATCAGTGCCATTCCCATGAAGCAATGCAAAGAACGTGCATTAACCTTGCAGATAAACGTGGAGGTGTTGAAAGCGATGACAATGTACCACCATACAAGAAAAAGAAAGATCCGACCATTCTGAAAAACCGATGGCCTATGAAGAGCAAACTGTGGATGCAAGTCAGCAGAGTTTCCGATTTGCTCAATACCTTGATGTTGAGGACACCTTGCTTTTGTGGTTTAAAAATGCCCGTGATCAGAATGGGACATGCAGATTTAAAGTGGAGCTCATTTACAATGTATACTTTTTTAAAAGTTCATGACAACCGTATTTTCAATAAAATGCACAGTACTTTTAAATCTATAATACTTTTACTGTAATTGAATATTGGTAAAATTGGTTGTCTTAATTTTATATCATATGTTGTTAAATTTTATTAAAGAATAAGTATCTTCAAATGTCATTTGAATTGATACATTTCCCCTTACTAATTAATGGTTTGCAATTATTATTGATTTATTAGGCTTCCAGGCCCATAGGGCTGGGAAGCCTACTGTTTTTTGCTAGGATTATTATTATTATTATATTATTTTTTATTATTATTATTATTATTATTATTATTATCTGTAGGTTGGTAGATGCCCATGGGACGATGTACCAGAAACAAAAACAAATGTTGCAAGTCACATGGTTCGACAGCCATATTGGCTTTTGTGGAGATTGTTAAAATGTCTATGTATTGAAAACAACTTATTGCAGTTCTGAAACTTGTTACATGTTTAGGGAGAGTTACATGTTTACATGTTTAGGGATAGTCCAACAGTAATTGCTGTTCATAAGAAGATGATTGGTTTTGTGGTATGGCAGCCACATTGGATAATGTCATAAGAATACAGTAAAAATGTAAAATCATCTAAAAACAAACATCTTCTCGGAAAGCTTCCATTCAATTTAAATAGAAATTGCTATACATTATCTAAGTATGGTTGGCTTTTATGCCTGTTCAATGGAAGTTGTTATGGTAAAAAACATGGCGACCACATTGGATGACATCATCAACATACAAAACTGGCTTACAAAAACCTTTGTCTCTGAAACCACAAGTCCGATCGAAACAAGAATTGCCACACATGATTCTAGTGTGGCTCTCTTTAAACGTTATTCAAAGGAAGTTGCTATAATAAAAAAAAACATGGCAGCCATGTTGGATGACATCATCAGCTTACAAAACTGGCTAATTAATTTTTGTAGAGTGCGATAGGACCATGGTTACTATGGAACACATATAGTAACCCATGTATGCTCTATCAAAAAATGTCATTACCCTTAACCTTTGACCTCTCCTAAAGGTCAAATGTAAAACTAGCTTAATTCCTTGTAGAGTGCAGATATGGTCATGTTTACTATGGAACACATAGTAACCCATGTATTTATTATGCACGATTTGCTAAAGTGTTTTGTACTGGTACTGTTACTGGTACTGGAACTCTAGTTATTATTATTTATTATTATTATTATTATTATTATTATTATTATTATTATTATTATTATTTCTGCCAAAAGTTGCTCAAAAACTGACAAATTTGGTGGGATTGTAGCTGCTTATGGTAAGTTAGTAGATGTTAATTTAACATATGTCGTAGGTCACGTGGCTTGGCCACCATATTGGATTGAAAAAAACAATTTTGCCTAAATATAAAAATTTGTCTTTCAATAAGAACCTATTGCAGAGTGTTGAAAGTTGGTATACTTGTTGAGGGTGCAGTCCAAGATGAAATGGTGTGAACCAAAAATTGGCACAAATGATCCTAGTATGGTTGTCTTTAAGATTTAGTCAATAAAAAACACGGTGACCACGTTGGACGTCATCATCAACATACAAAACTGGCTTACAAAAACCTTTGTCTTGAAACCACTAGTCTGACTGAACCAAAAATTGGCACACATGACCGTAGTGCCTTTGCCTTAAAAAGTTGTTCAAGGAAAGTTGCTACAATAAAAAAAACAAAACATGACGGACATGTTCGATGACATTATCAACTTACAAAACTGGCCAATATGTTCTTGTAAACTACACATAGACCCATGTATTCTCTATCAAAAAAAGCCATTGCTTGTGACCTAAGACCTCTCCTAAAGGTCAAATGTAAAACTGTCATATAACTCATGAGAGAGTGCAGATGGGGTCATGGTTACTATGGAACATGTATAATAACCCAATTATGCATTCTGCACAATTTGCTAAAGTGTTTGGTACTGGTACTGGAAGCTGTAAAATTGTTTGCAACTCTAGTTAGAATTGTTTTCTGTAAAGGCCTTTTTCTAAGGATTGCTTTGAGCTTATTTGGAGTGTCATAAGTGCAGAGGCTGAATGGACTTCCTGTTTTGATTCTTTCAATTCTGGCAGTACCACCTACTCTCTCTCTGTGTATATATATATATATATATATATATATATATATATATATATATATATATATATATATATATATATATATATTAGGGATGTACCGAATCCGAGTTTTTGCGTTTCGGCTGAATACCAAATCCATCTCAAAAGATGTGGCCGAATATCGAACCGAATACCGAATCTGCAAAAACCGTCAAGAAAACTGAAGGAAACTGTTGAATGAAAAACAGACTGGCAGCTACTAACAAGGGATGCACACAATCTATAGTTTCCATCATTTCCTTCAATCAGACCTAAAAAGCAGCTGATTGGCTATCTGAGTCTCTGCCTGGGAGGGACTGCATAATGCAAGAAATAATAAACATAACTGCAACTTTATCTGCTGTGTCACAAAGACGACCAGAGTGGGTGATGTCAGACCAGAAGCAGGAAATAAACAACAAGAAAGTGGTGGAGTTTGGTGGAGCTGAGTGAATGGTTTCGCTCAGCATTTAATAAATAAACAGAACAGAAAATAAAAAGGTTAAAAGACAAAAACACACAGGACATGGCACTTGTCGCCAAAACAAAAAGATAAACAAAACGAACTATACAGACAAAACATAGTGAGCAGATATTTAACTACTTATTACTTTTACAATTACCTCCGTCTCCAATCCCGTTCTCCACTCACCGAACACACAACCCAGAGTGGGTGAAAACATGCAGCTTTTATGCAGCTGTACCATGACTCGATTGATTATCAATCGTTCAATTAGAGTCGCGGTACAACTGCACGTGAATTAATAAAGTGCAATTCCCTGTGCTCACAAATTATTATGTTTTAGTTGCACGTGAAGTGCTGTGCAATCCTCATGCCTAAATACAAATATACATTTTAAACACTTGTGTTACACAGACCTGTTTATATCCCGTGTACCAATGACTATACACCAACATTCAACACACAACGCCAAATACACACAGGGGCAGGCACTTTGCCATATGCTGTCACAAGGTTAAATGAAAGAGTGCAGGTGAGTGCAAAGCTATCTATAATAATGGTATTGCACTATTTTGATAGATATTGTTTACTATATTAAAAAAAATCAAGCAATAAGATTAATCATTGTTATCATTGTAACACATATCAAATAGGTTACAAAATAGTTTAAAAAAAAATTAATAAAACACAGCAGTTCCGAAATAAATCAACTTGTATTGGCACATTACAATACCGTATTTTAATTTACTAAAGCATATTGTTCAACAACGTTTTGCACATCTGACAGTTGTAAAGTTGCAAAAATATATATTTCTCTACACTGATTATTATTATTATTATTATTATTATTATTATTATTATTATTATTATTATTAGTAGTAGTAGTAGTATAGTAGTATTATTAGTATTATTAGTATTATTATTGATTTATTTTTTGATCTCTAGAACATGTTTGACAGACAAAGCAACAAAGCACAAAAGTCTACAACAGTTTGCCGTTACTAAGTATGATGTGACTGTGCTGTTGCATACAGGGGGTATGTTTGCATACTCTGTACTCTGTGACTGTTTAGTGCGTGTGCCTCCAGTAATTTAGGGAGTTGAGAGCTGTCACAGAATTCATCAAACGTGTTTTTGTTATTAAATAAAACAGTTACATTTAATACTAGATTTGTGTCTTATTTAAATAAGAACTGCACACACTGGAGGGATGTATTAAAATGGATGTGCGTCTGGGCAGATATAGGATTCGGATTCGATTCACCGAATCCTAAGTATTCGGCCAAATCTGAACCCTGCTCAAAAAGTAGGTATTCAGGCCAAATCAAAAACCAAATCCTGGATTCGGAGCATCCCTAATTCAGGGTAATTAGGGATATATATATATATATTATATATATCTATATATATATATATATATATATAGATGGATCTGAAAGGTCACATAACTTGAATGGGATGAAACAGTCCATTTAGTCATGGCGCTTGTATTCTCCAGACAGCTCAAAAGAAGTTCAAAACCAGCTAAAGGCTGATTTAGAGACAGAGCACAGAGCAACAAAATTGAGAGCTGCTATACTTGGAATGAAAACAAACACCACACAAAAAAAGGAAATGTTAAAAAGCAATTAAAATGTAATTTAAGCTGTTTACTCTTTGACAAACCATTACAAAAAATAACAAGCTTGCAATCTGTTATAATAAGTTATCTGTTAACAGTAAAAAAAAAAAAAAAGCCCCTTAAAATAAAACGTACAAACCTCTTTTACTTGGTACACAAGTAAAGACAATAAGCTTGAGTGTTTATCAGTTAAAGAAATTAAGGGTGTGCTTGACATACTCCTCAGTACAGAGTTTTAGGTTCAAGAAATTCAGACAGTGGAAGGCTTTTCTACATTTATAGTGTGCACATATGCATACACATTTGGCTTCCTGTCCTGTGAACTCTATTGCTGTGTTTTTGAGCATAGTCATCGCATTTCTACATACTCATACACCAGTGTGTGTGTGTGAGTGTGTGCCCATCTGGAAGGGTGTCAGAGATGAAAGCCCCTATGCACTGTGTAGACAGGTACAGAATATAGGTGTGTGTGTGTGTGTGTGTGTGTGTGTGTGTGTGTGTGTGTTTATAGGGTAACGGTATTCCAAACATCACCATCTGATACTCAGAGTCACTATAAATAAATAAATAAATAAATAATAATAATAATTAAAAAGGTACAGTTATCAATACTTATTATAAAGTAATGACTTTACAAAATGTAGTGTTTTTTTAACGTTCAGAATTTGAGGATGAATTTAAAAAACAAACATTTGATAAGAAGATAAGCGTAACAATATTTTGGAACTAAAAAGGAAAAAAAAATACAGTATCATTCACGTTTGAAACAATTGTGTAACAGTTAATACACACTATATTATTATTGTTCAGTAGTTATGGTGAAGTTCCCTGGTTGCCCTAACCAAATTACCTTCAGGGCCTGATTTTGACGAGACAAACATATTTATCACTGAATTTATCATTAAAAAACAACCTTTGTCATTAAAAAACACCCTTTCTCTGTAATGTGGTTTTGGTGATATGCTTTGCCCTATCCTTTACTGTCTGCGTTAGTGGAGGTGGTCGGCATAACTTTTGTGGTGTGGTTTTGATGATGTCGCAGATGGAGGCGACTGTTTTAAACCGACCAGGTAAGGGGATGTTTATTTGAAACACAGGTGCTGTCGATCCCTGCATTGCTGTATTTGTTAAGCACAGCTCTGACACTTATTTATTACTTGTAGTCAACTTTTTATTTTGGTGTTTGTATTTTATGATACAGACACCTTTCATGGACTCCCATTCGTCAGGGTTAATTGCCTGTACTACAATCACTCGCTATCCTATAGCTCAGTAATACAGTGCTGGCTACAGGGAAGGGTTTTTATTTTTATTATACCACACATAGAAATGCCCAGGCTGTGAAAAATGACTTAATTCATATCACATCTTTGTTTTTTATCCAACTATGTGAAGAAGTAACTAACACTGCTTGCAATCCATTATTCATGATATGTACTGTTAATACTGACTTTCAAAAACACAGGTGTACATAAACCACTTTATTTAATTTATTTTATTTAAAAAAGACACTTTTTTTTTTTGCTCTTGGATATACAGTAGATTATAACTTTTGGATTTTAGTATATGTTTTTTAATACTTCAGGCCCTAGTAAACATTAGTAAACATGTGCATTTTGACTCAGTTGGAATGTAATTTAAACATGACATTTAGTAAAGGTTAGTTGTTTTCAATGTACTGTTATTAATATTTAGGACAGTTCTGGTACTTTGTTTTGCCATTACACACCAGATTCATAAACTTATTAGGTTTCTGCTTGTCAGCGTACAGGAGTGCCTTCTCCTGGTTGCAGAAACTGACTACCACACTGGGCTATGGATGCAACTTGCATCAGCTTTGACCCCTCTCAAAGTGTGGGAAAGGGGCTCCCGAGATTAATCAGTGCATTTGCCAGGAGTCAGGGGGAGTGGGACTGATCACAGCCACTGATTGGTTAAAGGTAATTTACACTGTAGCAATATCAAGGGATTGTGGGTTATAAAAGAGGCAGTCTTCCGAGTGTTGGGGATTCCAATGATGGTGAATTGTGTTGCGTGCCTATATGATTACCAGCTGTCAAATAAAGAGCCTGCTGTTTTGAGCTGCACATCTGTTTCATGTCCTTCCTCCGTTCTAACAGAATGATGCCAGTGCCCAGAAAACTCCTTTCAAGATCACAACAGGAAGGGTGCGGTGCAATCCAGTGCCAAAGTAAAGCATTTTGCCCTTACCTTTGTTTTTTACTGCATTTCCTCAAAATTGGGCCTTCAGTGGCAATGCAGTAGCACAAGTATATTACAATGCACTAATAGACACTTATTATGATTTGTACTACCACAGCACCATAAATAGAAACAGCACACTCCTGTGTCAGGACCCCTGAGGAATATGTATTCCAAATTAATTATTGCCATTCCTGGAGTTGGCGTGAACTGGTTCTGTTAGGGTTTAACATGATTATACACCAACATTTTAGTGGAATCCCAATTTGTAAAGCTTTTCTGTAAAGGTAAAATATTTTAAAGGTTTGTGTGGAACCTTACAGAAATGTAAACTGGATGTCAAAAACATAAAATTCTGCTTGAAAGAAAACCCCTTAGAAGTACTTTGGTAATAAATCTTTCCCTATCAAACTGCCTGACATTTTGGTTTGTCTTATTTAGGTCGAGTGGGCAGAGTAACAAGAAATCCATGACATTGTGAGGCGAGATAAACCTTTTGTACCCAAGACTTCCTGTATTTCTCTGATCACTAAACTAAATGGTAAGGAGAGCTGTCATTCATCCAAGGGCATAGTCTGTTGAGGTCTTGACACTTATCTGATATTGAAAGGATTCTATAAAACACATGCATACCTTGGGTTGACATTTCCTTTGAGGAATACACTGAAGAATAAACTTATTATTATTATTATTATTATTATTATTATTATTATTATTATTATTATTATTATTATTATTACTTTTTTAGTAGACACCATTATCCAGGGTGACTTACAGTTGTTGCAAAATATCACATTACAGATAAGAGCAGTTATATAATAAATTTAGTAGTAAATAAGAGCAAACACAAAATACAGTAAATAATTATGTTTAAGAGCAATTTTGACTAAGAGCATTTAAACTTATAGTAACAATATTTGCTTATAAGAGTAAATTCCATTAGGAGCAAGTAGTAAGTACAATAGATGGATAAGAATGATTTCAAATATTACAAAACACGTGAATGTGGTTACCTTTAAGAGTAAAATCAAGTACAAGATACAGAAAATGTAGTTATAAATAAGAGCAGTAGTGGAATACAGCAAAGTGTGAAGTAGTTAAGTGCAAGTACAAGATGATGCAAGTACTGATACAATTGGGTGCCTGTGACAGAGTTCTGGTTGTAAATCTCCCTCCCAACCGGTGAGGGTGCTAAGTAATGAAAGGGGAAGTGTTTGGATGGGCTGGCCTGACAGCTTATTCTCTGGGTCGGGAAGTTGGTCAGCCTGTAAGAAGGCGAGACTCCGTTGCAGGAACATATTGACCCTTAAGGTAAACGTGGTAGCAGCTGCAGGCAATAGAGATAGCTGCAATCATTTACCAAGGGGTCATATGTGTTAGCATAAAGGGGCCAAAGAATCGTAAATCTTTTCCTTCGCTTGGTTTAGAGATACTAGGAATTGGAAGGACCGGGAGATTTCCCTAAATAAAGAAAAAAGTTTGTGAGCGTTTTGTTTGTTTTGTCTGTTTAGTAACTGTCTGTGTTTTGTTATATCACTAGACGGCTAAACACGAATCCGGAGCTGTCGCCAAGGGTTAGGGTTAGGGTTAGGGTTAGGGTTAGGGCTACCGTCACTGTAAATATTGTTTTCACCACTATAGCACATATTGTATTGTGCTTCACCACAAGCACTGAGAGCACTCATTTTGGATTTGTGATCATGTGTGTGCCTAATTGTGTGTCTTAATACTGTGCTTATTATTTATGGGACTGCAACCCTTTTTCACCACTGTACAATATACGTTGTTGTGTATTGCAAGGTCTTTATTATTTACTGGATGGTCATCAGACCATTGGATTATAAAAACAAAATAAACACAATCCATTTCACCCGTACTTTGTTGTCTGTTTGTTCTTGGGATTACTGCACCAGCATCGCACCTGCTATACACCTGCTACTAATTACCACTTTGCCACAGTGCCATATAATCCAGTATAGTTTAGAGTTGTGAGGTTTGCAGATGCTGTCTGAACAGGCATGTCTTGAGGAGGCAACAGAAGGTGGTCAGGGACTAAGCAGTCCTGATCTCCGTGGGTAGGTTGTTCCACCACTGAGGGTAAAGAGTAGAGAAGAAATGAGCTCTGGAAGTGGGGGAGCAGAGGGGGGTACAGATAATCTGCCAGTGGCAGAGGAGCAGAGGGGGGAAGAGGGGGTGTAGGGAGAAATAATAGTCTGAAGATAGGAGGGAGCAGAAAGGTCGAGACAGCGATAGGCAAGTACATGAGTTTTGAATTGGATGCGAGTGGCTATAGGGAGCCAGTGGAGGTAGCGGAGCAGCAGTGTAGCATGGGAGAAATGAGGAAGGGAAAAGACAAGGCAAGCAGAGTTTTGGATGAGCTGGAGCTGACGGATAGTGGAAGCAGAGATTTTGACCAGGAGGGAGTTGCAGTAGTCAAGGCAGGTCGGTACCAGGGCCTGAACTTGTTGCATGGAGTAGTTGCATGGAGTAGTTGGTGAGGAAGAGGTGAATTCCACATATGTTGCTGAGGAAAAGTGACAGGAGCATGCCAGAGTAGAGATGTGCTGAAAGTAGGAGAGAGAGGGGTCGAGGATGACAGAGGTTCTTGGTGGATGAGTTGTGAGAGAGGGTGGTGGATTCAAAAGTAATAGAGATAGAGAGATAAGTGATGGGGAGGAAGAGGGGGAAGAAAAGGAGGTCTGATTTGTAGAGATTGAGTTTAAGATGATACGAGTGTATCCAAGAAGAGATGGCCAAGAGACAGGTAGAGACATGGGAGGAAATGTGGGAGTCGGGGGTCGGGGGGGGGGGGATCTAGGCATTGTCCGCATAGAAATGATACGAGAAGTCATGGGAGGAGACAAGGAGACCCGGGGATCTAGTGTAGAGAGAAAACAGGAGGGGTCCCAGGACTGAGCCTTGAGGGATGCCTGTAGAAAGAGAGCAAAGAGAGCAAGAGGCAGAAGGTGAGCCACGCCAGGACACCCGATATGTGCGATCAGAGAGATAGGAGAACCACGCAAGAGCAGTGCCAGAGTGTCCTAGGTCAGCGAGGAAGGTCTTGAGAATAGAGTGGTCGACTGTGTCAAAGGCAGCAGAGGTCAAGGAGAATGGGGGGGGGGGGGGGTGAGCAGAGGAAAGGGAGAGTGGCAGGGAGACAAGAATAAGGGGAGAGGATTACGGGGATTTTAAAGTTAGTCATGGTAGGGAGAAGTGGAGAAGAGGAAGTAGAAATGGCTATGAGAGAGGGTGGTGCCAAGAGAGAGACGAAAACCGACAGGTACAGGAGGAGCTAGAGCATTAATTAAGGAAAAGAAAAGAAAAAGGAAAATGTATGCAAATCTGGTCTAGATGGTCGTTGCTTAGTTTAAAAATGTTGCAGCCTGTCCTTGTTGGCCTGTCCTGATTTGGACTACCACAATTTTGACTACTGACCCTTTGAATATGGTCCTTTGGTGACCTAGTGCTGAGTGCTGGAGCACTAGGTTAGCATTAGTGCATATATAATGCCCTGGAGATTGAGAGCTGTGTGCATCAGACAATGGCTTTGCAAATTAGTCTAATGAAGTGGCTGAGTGGAAACAGGTGCTGGAGTGATGCAGTGAGGTAATGAAACAGACAGCCTTGCAATCCGGTTTGGAAAGTGCTTTTTATTTATATTCCAAGTTTGACAACCAAACAATAATCCCCCAGCAATACACACCAATGTGTACTGCATGGGGTAAATAACAGAGGAAATGCAGTCCCAAATAATAAACAATATCCACCCCACAATAATACAGACATGATCACCAGTTCTGGGTGCGTGCAGTAGTGCTTGTGGTGGGTGACAAAGGTAAAGTGCTGTTCCGACTTAGTCGTAGCCCTTGGCGACTGCTCTGGAACTGTGTTAGCTATCTAGTGACGTACAAGACAAGGGAAAACAAACAAAACACTCACTGTACTTTTTACTACTGTGTGGAATCTCTCACAGTCCTTCACAGTTCAAAAACACAAAACAATGGGAACGAACAGATTGTGATTCTCCATCTCCTTTTATGCTGTCACACATGACCCCTTGGTAAATAAGTGCAACCGCCTCTCCAATCTACGGCTGCCACAGCGTTTCCCTTCCGGGTCAATGTGTTATTGCAATGGAGCCTCGCCCCATTTCTAGTTGGCCGACTTCCCTTGAACCCTGGGAAGGAACTGTCAGGCCAGCCCATCCAGGGAACTCTGTTCTCACTGCTTAGCACCCTCACAGTTCAGGAGGGAGAATCATTCTATTTCTGTCACAAGGGTACATCAGCACCACAAGAAAGATAAAACATAAACTATCCCATTTTGCTGTTCCAAATGTATTTGGTTATTGTATAATAATCTGTGCGCCCAAAAATCTGCATAATGCCACACTGCTATGTTCAAAATCACTGTTCTCGAACATCTCTTCTAAGACAAAAAACACTTCTGCATTTAACCTCACATGTACTCTGAGACGTGCTGGCGCATGCGCAATGAAGCATTGTATAAACTATATTACCTCCGTTTGGAAAGTTGTGGCAGAGATCGAATGACGCTCGGTGTTAGATCTCCCTGAGAGGGTACTAGATAAAGGGAGCAGAGTGCTCTGAACTAAAAGGCATAACACTTTATTCCCCTGGGTAGGTGGAAGTCGGCTGGCTAGAAAAGGGACTGAGCTATGGTACCCAAACTCAATGACCAGAACACGAAACAGCATGGCAACCGCGGATTGGAGAAGCGGATGCGCTCGTTAATCAAGGTGTCATGAGCGAGGGTATAAAATAGGGGCACAGAAAATTAATCTGTTCCTTTGTAAATGGATAGAAAAACAACCTAAAATGAGTCCCTGCATTTAAATGAAACTGTGGATGTTCTGTTAGTCTGTCTTGTAAACGTTGTTTGTTTATTTCGTCTGTTTTAAAGATTACTAGCACGATCCGGAGCCACAGGCCAGCATTAAACCCTGACACCAGCACTTCACTTTCCACTAGGAACTGTCTTTTCATAACAAGCACTTAATTCATGCGCATTAGAATTTTGTCTGAGTCTTTGTGTTTTGTGTGGGTGATAAAACTGGACTTTTGGTTGCAGGTCAAACCCGTGGGATTATACAGACTGAAGTGATACACACCGCTGTATCGCTTCCATCATTTATTATTTACAGGTATTTGACATAAAGCTCTAGACATTGTAAACTATTTCAAAAAACAACTTTTCACCTGTCCGGAATTATCTGTGTGATTTGTACCTGCACTGCACTCACTTGTGTCTACTCACCACTTTGCCACAGTAGTAGACATCTTTCACACTGTACATGTTTCCTTGGCATGTTGTATTTTCATGTATTATTATGATTAATGTTGCATTCAATAATAAATAAATAAATGAAAATGTCTGTGCTGTGTAAGTGGTTGCGGGGAAAAGAAAACCAAAGACGGAGTTGTTCTCATTTCCAACTAATGAAGGGACTATAGCAGCACTGTGTTATTACAATATACGACCCCAAAGTCTTAGCTATAGCTCCAGCTGATTCAAAATGTTTGCAGAATGGACATGTATCAAATAAACTAGCAAATGAAATTCGGAAGCTATGTATTTCCTTTTGGAGTTAGGTTTTCATTTGTATTTGCCGTCACAACACATGCACAATCATCTACACACCACAAATTCCATCTCCCTATTAGTTTCTGAACAATCTGATGTTGACATGGGCAGCGAGTATGAGAGGCTTGAGGAGGCTAAGCCTTCCCAAAAATAACTTGCCCAGAACTTGCAGTGGTGTGCTTGGCCCTGATTGGCGGGAAGATCGCTCAGCAGATGAGGCTCACAGTGCGTTTTCAACTGACACACAACCCCGGCTCTAATTTCTCTTTCCGACCTTGGCACTACTGCAACAGGGCAGTCTGAGCCTCGATTTCCAGAGTATCTGAAAGCTGTTTTTGGTAAGCAAAACCATTCATTTACACCGGAATACTACAAGACGTTTTCATTTTTAGAATACAGTGTGCAGGCAGACGTGGTTTTCTGCTTTCCTCGTAGAAAGTTTTCCAGTGGTTTGAAAGACCCCGCTTTCACACAAACATGAGTAAGGGACTGGAAAAATATAAAGAAAAACCTACAGAAACATGTAAAATCTGGCATACATAAACAGTGTTCTGAGAAGTGGCATTTTTCAAGTAATCAATGAAAGTGGGCTCAATTGCGACACAGTTGTCAAACTCTCACAAGACGGCAGTGCAAGAAAACAGAGAGTATGCTGCAAAAATGACCAGTTTACTACCTTACCTGGCTAAACAAGGAATTGCATTGCAGAGGCGCGATGAGAGGAAAGAGCTATCGAACCGTGGAAACTTTCTAGAGTTATGCAATTTGTTTTCGAAGTATGATGAAGCATTCGCAATGAAAATAAGAGGATCTTTCAGTCTGACAAGCCACACAGCTCAAAACAAGCTCTTACAGATCGCTGCTGATGTTGTCAGAAGTAATATAATTCAGAAAGTTCAAGATAATGGCTTTTTTACTGTTCTCATTGACAAAGCACATATTTTCAGACAAGAAGAAATGTGCGTGTGTTGTAGGCTGGTGAGTAGATAGAGGCCCAGAGACAGTCTGGAATTCAAAAAAATAACTATTCTATTATAAACACAAAAATGAAAGGGCACAAGGGCCAAAACAAAGGGATTGAAACACAAAAAGAAAGACAAAAAGAGCAAAATGTACAAAATAAAGGTTTCCAGGCTGGGCAATGCCTTCACTGGATTTAGAAAATTGAAAAATCACAACCAACAAAACACCAACCTGCTTCCTCAGCTCCCTCCTTCCAAATGAGAAGCAGAGGCCTCCTTTTATGTCAGGTGGCTGGGCGCTGATTGATCGTTAATTAAACTAATCATCTAATCAACTCCAGCCACCTGAACACAATGAACCCAGGCAGGTAGGGGAATTTAACCCCATCCCTGCCAATTTCTAAAGGGCAGAGCTGTGCTCTGCCACACACCTCCCCCCATGTACAACGTACACCGGCCGCAATCGGCCAACTCCCCCCCCCCCCCAAGAGTCCAATTATGTCCCTTGGGTGGGCTGTTATGGTGGGTGGTGGTGGGTGGGGTTGATGTCGGAGCCCCCAAGCCTTCTTTGGTTGAGGGGGCCCCGGATCTCCAAGGTAGTATGGCGACCCAGCTCCCTCTGGTGGCAGAGGCGGCGATGTATATATATATTGCATGGCTCACAAATTTAATTTAGTTTTGGTAGAGGCCTGCAAACTGGGCAGCAGCAGGATTTTTTTACATTTTGGAGGGCTTATTTACATTTTTTTCATAGCCTGGCACTCACCATGCTTACTTAGAGGCCCAAATGACACTTGGATTGAAAATGGAACTGTCTAGCTTAAATGACACGAGATGGGCATGCAGATGGAAGAATGTAAGTGCTTTAAAAAACTCAATTTGACAGCACTTCTTAGCAGTTTGTCAGGACTGAGTGAGCCTCCTCATCGACGATTCGTTGATTCATCAGGTCTTTTGAAGCATGTGCAGAAAATAGGATTTTGTGTGTGTTTGATTGTTTTTCATCACGTTCTTAGTACGATTCACATGGCATATAAAGCACTAGAGACACATGACACAACACTTTTGCAGGCTTTCAGTGTATTGCAGAGAACTGCGAAAATGGTAGATGGTATGCGAACCAGCGCTAAATGGGATGATGTTTGGGAGGAAACCCAAAAGTTCTGTGAGCTGTATGATGCGCCTTTTAATCCTGATGCAGATGAAGAGTATGTTCACAAATGACCTGTGAAAAAAAAGCTTCACTTGACTGTTCAGTTGTTACAAGCACACTGGGACAATTGGAATATCAGTAAGGTAAAAATGAATTTGCAGAAGAAAAATGGGCCAGGCAGCTGTATTTTCCTGTGTTAGACACACTGGTAGCTGAATGTAATCGTAGGTTTTCATCCCAGTCAATGGAAATAGTTAGAAGCGTGGATGCAGTGCTAAAATGTAATCCAGAGGGCATCAATGGACTGCTCATTAAATATGGAAGTGCCCTTCCAATCAGTTCGAAACTTGCACACACAGAGATGGATTTGATTAAAACGAATTTACAAAACACAGGTACAACTCTTGAAAGTTTTAAGGTGGCTGCTTCAACAAAATTCTATCCAAATTTTGCCAAACTTTTGAAGTTAGCACTTACCCTCCCTGTTGGTACAGCTACATGTGAAAGGTGCCATGTGACGTGTACAAAACTGGATGCGATCCACACCTGGTCAAGAGAGATTGTCGACTTTGTGTTTGCTGCACATTGAAAGTGTCCTTTCCAGAGACATTAACCCAGAGCAGATCATTGACGGCTACGCTGCCTATAAAACACACATATACCTGGAAAATGTGCGATGCGGGGGGGTGGGTTGGGGGGGGAGTACGAGATAGACTCCCCAAATGAAAGACTCACGCGCCGCCTATGGACGTTGAAATATTGTCTGGTATTATTTTGGCCGTTTCCTGTGTACGGTCAATGAAAGAGCACATGGTGCATAATTTATTATATGGCGTAAGGTTCCATTATAATAATGTTCGTTGTTCCAATTCAGCCTGCAAATCCCCACAATTTGTGGCAGTGGAATGGTATGTTTTTCATTCTGTTTGTAGATTTTTGCTTGGAAATGTAACAGTTACAATGGCAAGCAGTGTTGCCATGTCTCATGAGAAAAGAAAAAGCAGCACTGCCTTTCAAAAAGCCCTTTCAAAACTCATTTTAGAGGGAGGGAAGTGGAGGTGTTTATAAAAATTCCATTTTTTTTAGTAGTTATAGTTTATTTTTTAGTAGTTATAGTTTTTCTTAGTTGAACTGATGGGGATAGGATGATTCTAATGACGTCCATATACATTGACACCAGTCAATCACGCAACCCGTGACTTTCAAAAAATTAAAGTGACATTTTAAAAGTACAAGCCCAATTCTGCTTATTATAAGTGGACTTGCAACTGTCATGGCAAGCAAAAATCTACAAACGGAAAGAAAAATATACCGTTCTACTGCCATATTGAAGTTGTGTTTAACATTAACATTTTAAATAAAAATATTCCTCAGCAACATAGTGTGACTATACACAGGGAACGTCTTAAATAATGGCAGACAATATTTCAACATTAGATTGTTCAGAAACTGATAGGGAGATGGAATTTGCGGCCTAATTCAACTTTCTGACTCAGAGTCGTGTAGATGATTGTGCACGTGTTGTATCAGGAAATGCAAATGAAAACCAAAAACGAAGGATGAAAATGCAATATTTTTTTTTTTAGGTCAGATTATCCTCAAAGACCTCAGTCCGAAAGGAAATAAATTGTTTCTGAATCTCATTTGCTGGTTTATTTGATACGTGTCAATTCTGCAAACATTTCGAATCAGCTGGAGCTATATCTAAGACTTTGGGGACATATACTGCAATAACACAGTGCTGCTATAATTGTGGGCAAGTCCCTTCATTAGTTGGAAATGAGAACAACTCTGTCTTGGTTTTCTTTTCCCCACAACCACTTACACAGCACAGACGTTTGTATTTATTTATTTATTTATTTATTTATTATTGAATACAACATTAATCATAATAATACATCAAAATACAACATGCCAAGGAAACATGTACAGTATGAAAGATGTCTACTACACAAAACGAAAGCAGGTACAAGTTCTTTCCTTATGGAAAATTAGAGACAATGTTTATCACAAGGACTAGTGTGTTTCCACCCGGAGGTAATATAGCTTATACAACACTTCATTGGGCATGCGCCGGTACGTTTCAGAGTACATGTGAGGACCATGTTTTCTGGCTCAGAAGAAATGCTCGAAAACAGTGATTTTGGACATTAGCAGTGTGGCATTATGCAGATGTTTGGTCGCATACAGATTACTATTCAATGACCAAATACATTCGAAACAGCAAGGTGGGATAGTTAATGTTTTATCTTTCATGTAGTGCTGATGTACCCTTTAAGATAACTCACATTAAATATAGGTATTGTTCTGAAATACAGCAGATAAAAATGAAATTATTTCTGTAGGCAAGTTTGATTTGAAACTAACACTTACATAAAGCTTTATTACGATTAATGATAATTACTGAGTAGGAGGTATAATTCAGAACCGATTTCAATCTGTAAACTTACATGGATGGTACATGGATAGGTCTTCAGGTGTTTGTTTAGGTCTTTCCTGTCAGAATGTGGAGGTGTTTGATAGGAATGTAAAATAATAAAATGAGATAAATATTATATATATATATATATATATATATATATATATATATATATATATATATATATATAGGTGGTTTATAGCCTCCAAGGCTGATTTCACAGTCCTTAGATAAGATAGTCTAAGATAAGTGTCTTTGAAACCAGATGTAGGTGTTAATGTTTAGGTTTCATTATAATAGGAATTTTACAACCTGATAATTTAAGGGAAGATAGATTGTTTATAGCTGATCATTTCTATTTATTTCACATAGAAAAATGAAGCCACATCTGCATGGATGTATTGTTTTCGGCTAAAGCTAAACATTTTATTGATGAGTGTTCCAGATAATTCTAACAAGGTCAGCAAAACATGAACTTCAGTGTGCGTGACATCTGCTGGTAAAATGCTGTATTTCAATTATAATTTCTAAATTACAGTTTCTGGTCCAATTACATCCTGAAAAGGTCAGAATGGGTTCATAAGGTCACACGGTGTATTAGGGTATGAAGTACAGCCAGCGCTTGTCAAAAGGTCAGGACAGGTTCAGAAGGTCACACAATGTATTAGGGTATGCAGTTGAGCCAGTGCTTGTGTAAGGGTCAGGACGGGATCAGAAGGTCACACAATGTATTAGGGTGTGCAGTCGAGCCTGTGCTTGTTCTTGTGCCTGTCACACTCGTATGGGTTCTTTGAAGAGGGAGTGGTTACAACCATGTGTCAGAAAAACTTTGTGAATGCTTTGTAGCAGTGGTGGTGCTAGACCAGTATTGGGGGGTTCTTAAGGTATATGCAACACATTAAAACACACTTCTTAAAAGCCTATTTAAATTAACAGTATTTTGGGGGAGACAAAGCAAAAAAATAAAAAATAAAAAATAAAGAAATAAACATTAACAATGTCTCCATAGTAACATGTAAAGCATATTGTTCTTATTTACAGGAGTCATGTAAATTCCAATAACCCCAGTGTGTGTTCTGTTAGGCTGTGACTTGTTATATCCCATAAATTAATTGTTTCTTGGTAAAATTATTACAAAATTAACACAATATTAAAAAGACCTTGTTTTTAGCTGACCTTTCTGAACATCAGTTACATTATTAAGGTCTTGGAATCGAAGAGTCAATGTTGACTACTGTCTGGCCAAAGCAACTGCTTACAGCTAGAGCTGCGACTGCTTTTTTTGAAAATGAAATGAACAAAAATTGGTCTATTGTAACAATAAACCAACATGAGAAAAGCTTGGGGGTATTGCTAAATCCTTTGTTTTATTATGTATTTGTTATTGCAAATTCATTAGAATTAATCTTTGTTTCAATGGATTTAAGATTTATATATTTATTTATTGTTTTAATTTTTCTTCATTTTAGAATTCTCCTGATGAATACCAAATACAGGTCATATTCCTAAAACAACATATTTGAGCCTAAAAGTGACACAGGAGAAAGCTTTCAAATGTGCGTCGCCTCCTCAAATTTTTATTTATTTATTTTTTTTCACTGCAAAACCAGTTTAGGGAATGTCCTTAACTACAAAAGACCTCTATAATAATTTCAGACACAAGGGACTACATGGAGAAATCCTTATATTCATCAACTGCATATGCATTCCACACTGTTTAGCTAGCCATTTCCTAGTGGAACAGAGATATTTTATTTGGCCAGTTTTGGTTTCCAGCACAGGAGAACAGTTGTTTTCGTGAAACTGGCGAGCAGAAATAATTTCCTTGCTTATTTTTCCTGTGTTTTTTATTTGAAAGACTGGATTCCAGGTCCAGTTTAGTTATTTGTTTGAATTGAGAAGAGAAAGAGAGGCAGATGTGATGTAAAAACCTGTGTATTTGACATTTATTTAATTTTTGCCCCTGCTGCTTTGCATTTTGAAGGTAAAGAACTAAATTACATGTTTGTTTAGAACAATGTGCAATCAATAGTGATAGATTGAGGTGTAGAAATATTTGTATAATCCAGCTAAAATTATTTGACTGCAAACTTAAATTTAATTCCAGATTTTTATCCATAAGATATCCATTTTTTAATGCAGCACACTTTAGATTTAGAGGTCATATTGTATATAGATTCTATGTCCTATATCCTTGAGTAGCCTTTTATTCCCGAGATGTCTGTGTGTAACAGAACAGTATGGCTACATATACAGCTCTGGAAAAAATTAAGAGACCACTGCAAAATTATCAGTTTCTCTGGTTTTACTATTTATAGGTATGTGTTTGGGTAAAATGAACATTTTTGTTTTATTCTATAAACTACTGACAACAAGGTTGTCCTGCTGGAAATACCAATCCTCAGAGTTGGGGAACATTGTCAGAGCAGAAGGAAACAAGTTTTCTACCAGGACAACCTTGTACTTGGCTTGATTCATGCCAAAGCTGCCTGATTCCAGCCTTGCTGAAGCATCCCGATCACCGATCCTCCACCACATTTCACAGTGGGTGCGAGACACTGTGGCTTGTAGGCCTCTCCAGGTCTCCGTCTAACCATCAGACGACCAGGTGTTGGGCAAAGCTGAAAATTGGACTCATCTGGGGGTGCTTCAACAAGGCTGGAATCGGGCAGATTTGTCTTTGTGAAGGACGCATGAATCAAGCCAAGTACAAGGTTATCCTGGAAGAAAACTTGCTTCCTTCTGCTCTGACAATGTTCCCCAACTCTGAGGATTGGTTTTTCCAGCAGGACAATGCTCCATGCCACACAGCCAGGTCAATCAAGGTGTGGATGGAGGACCACCAGATCAAGACCCTGTCATGGCCAGCCCAATCTCCAGACCTGAACCCCATTGAAAACCTCTGGAATGTGATCAAGAGGAAGATGGATGGTCACAAGCCATCAAACAAAGCCGAGCTGCTTGAATTTTTGCGCCAGGAGTGGCATAAAGTCACCCAACATCAATGTGAAAGACTGGTGGAGAGCATGCCAAGACGCATGAAAGCTGTGCTTGAAAATTAGGGTTATTCCACCAAATATTGATTTCTGAACTCTTCCTAAGTTAAAACATTAGTATTGTACTTATTTTCTTTGCATTATTCGAGGTCTGACAACACTGCATCTTTTTTGTTATTTTGACCAGTTGTCATTTTCTGCAAATAAATGCTCTAAATGACAATATTTTTATTCGGAATTTGGGAGAAATGTTGTCAGTAGTTTATAGAATAAAACGAAAATGTTCATTTTACCCAAACACATACCTATAAATAGTAAAACCAGAGAAACTGATAATTTTGCAGTGGCCTCTTATTTTTTTCCAGAGCTGTGTATATATATATATATATATATATATATATATATATATATATATATATATATATATATATATATATATATATATTACATTACCTTACTAAATCGCACATGGAAAATGCTTGTATTACTAGAGCACAGATATCTGTTTGTGACATATGGCTTGTTATTGTACATTTGTTTCCCAGAGAACACAAGACATAAGTTGTTCTTGTCATTGTTATTGTCTGGTAATATACCATAGGATTTAGGTTGGTTTGTAAGTATAAATCTTACAATATTACATTTCTTTCTGCCTTGGACATCAATATTTTTGAGTTGCCACACACAAACACAAATACTTGTTTCATTATATAAATGGACTACAAATGCATACTATGTGTACAGTATATAAAGACTGGGTATTTTGTCTTGTTATACACACATAGATATCTAAACAGACAACCAGAAGGTACTTAATTAGTAAGATAGTAAAATCAGGTTAAGAAGAACTTGTTTTATTATCAAAATCAAGGAATTTAAAAGCAGCAAAAGGCTTGTTTTTCTTTTACCTCATCTACAACTGTGTGGGAAAAGAGTCATCATAGAGTTGTTGTTTATTTCATTATTGTGTTGCATATGGTAATTATGTCTGGACTGTATGTTCACCTTGATCACTATGGCCTATCTGGCCTTTCCCCTTCATTGTTGTAATTAACTTTAATTAAATATAAGTGTGTTGAAGGAGGTTGCCTTTCTGTGTGAACTGGAATGATTGGAATTTTCATTTTTAAAAATAAAAAGCTATTGAATGAGTTTTTGCGAGAAAAGTACTTGCGTATGAGAAATATTAATGGTATATTTTATCTTTTAAATTAATAAAATATTTGTTTAGGAATAAAATTGTATACCTTTATTGGGGACTTTGTTATTTATACAATGTAACCTAATTTCAGTGTATACCATAAAACCATGGCATTAAAACAGGCTAACTAACTAATCATTTCTGGTGCCACTGTGGTCAGTTTAAATTAAAATATAGTCTGCTGCCTTAATATTAAGACACCAAAATGAGAGTGTCTATTTGACACTAGGCGCTAATTGGCCACTGTGAAATCATCAATGCAGCATCACATTGTGAATGTTTAATTTTAAAAAAAGGGTGAAGGTATTCAAGCATATCCGGCCTCCTTACGACAGTTGGCGTTGATGTCAACTGCAGTGTTCCTCACAAGGATGGTTGAAATAGACCTTTTAGGCCACCATCTTTGTGAGGTCAGGTAAGGTAGATGCAAGGAGGTGCAGCTCTTCAGTCATCCATGTTGCTAAGATACTCATAGTATATAGATCCAAGCTAATTGAGAAGGAGGAGTCTGTATTGGGAATTACTCTGACTGAAGCCTCTGGTTGCATTTGGAGAACAAAGGCTGTGTTTTTACTTGTGTGTTGATGCTTTACCACAGCGGATTAACCCTGACAGCATCACCAGGCTGTCTGAAGGAAAAAGGGACAGACGCAAAGAACTACTGCCTGGGGGCTGTGTGATTAAGACACCTACAGACTGCACAACTACTCTGTAGGAGACAACCTGAGGTGCTTCTAGTCACTTGCCAGTGGGTGATTATGACTGCAAGCTGGCCGGAAGCTTCATGGACTGTTAAGTTGACTCTGTGTCTGGTGGGGGAAGCTCAGGCCACTTCTCGGGCACTTGACCATGAGGAAGCTAATGATTACCAACATGTGAAAGAAGCCATTCTGCATCGCTTCTGGGTCATTGAGGATGCTTGCCAGCACTGCTTCTGGACCGACCAGTTGTAGGCGGGTAAAAACGGAGACAAAAACTTAAGGAACTAAACTTGATGGCTATGCTCGGACCAGAACAGAAAAAAAAAAATATGGGAAAGAACAGCTGGAGGAAGGAACAGCTAGAGGAAGCAAGAACCGGAAAAGCAAACCTGTTCCCCTGGTGCACATGGTGCAGGAAGGAGGATCACCGCTGGAGGGAATGCTCTGAGGTTCCACCAGGCTGGTGCGGGCAATTTGAAGAGCAGGACTGGTCGGGGTGCCCCTATGTACGGTCACAGCAGCAGCAGCAGCCACGCAGGGCTGGTCGCAAGTCCCGCTGGGTCTCTACAATGCTGGACATCTGCCTCACCTGCCTGAAAGGAGAGGAATTGTGCTTCCCCCTCCATGGCAGAAGAGGGAGGAGCCTAAATGTCCTGCACCCAAGTGGGAGGAGCCCAAATGTCCTGCGCCCATGTTGGAGGAGGATTGCCCAGAGCAGGAAATGGAGAACGAGGAGCTGGTCTGTCCACAGCCCAAGAGTGAGGAGGCTGAACATTCACAGCCCAAGAGGGGGGTTGGTGCGTCCTCAGCCGAAGAGGGAGGAGGCCGAGTGTCCACAGCCCAAGAAAGTCAAATCCTTAGGTATACAGCCCGAGGCTCCACTAGCAGGGGAAGAATACCTGCTGGTTTCACCTCCACCACCATCATCCGAGGGAGAGGAGCAGGAGCTGCCTCTGTGTCCTCCGAGGTGGACTGGTCCACTCTCCTCTGGCTGACAGAGCCTGAGAACCTGCTGTGATCAACTTCCTGTGGGCCAGAGATGGGGAGCGCTAGGAGGCCTTGGAACATCAACACCCCTCAGCATCCCTCCCAGACATCGCAGCCATGGTGCTTAACTACCTGGCTGCAGATATGGGAGGGGCCCCACTGCTGTCTCCAGCGGCAGAGGGAGAAAAGCCATCACTGCCGTCTCCAGCACCAGAGGGAGAGGTGACTCCACTGTTTCCAACACCACAGGGAGATGAGCCATCGCTGCATTCTCCAGCACCAGAAGGAGAGGTCCCTCTACTGTTTCCAGCACCATAGGGAGAGGAGCCATTGCTGCTGTCTCCAGTACCAGAGGGAAACATCTCTCCACTGTTTCCAGTGCCAGAAGGAGAGGAGCTATCGTTGCTGTCTCCATCACCAGAGAGGGAGGTGCAACCACTGTTTCCAGCACCAGAAGGAGAGCAGAAGGAGCTGCCTCTGTCTCCACCACCTCCACCACAGGAGCAGAGCAGCAGGACTGCCTCTGTCTCCACCACCTCCATCGCCAGGAGCAGAGCAGCAGGAACTGCCGATGCCTTCACCACATCCACCGCCAGAAGCAGAGCAGCAGGAGCTGCCTCTGTCTCCTACACCGCCAGGAGCAGAGCAGGAGCTGTCTCTGTCTCCACCACCGCCAGGAGTAGAGCAGCAGAAGCTCCCTCTGCCGCTCCCACCTGGATCCTGTTGCCACCTTCATGGCTGGATCTCCCCTCCCAGCGTTGCCTCCTGAGGGTCCGCTGCTGCCGTCGCCTCCTGAGGGTTCGCTGCTGCTGTTGCCTCCTGAGGGTCCGCTGTTGCCATCACCTGGGGTTGCCGGAACTGCTTTGCCTGGGGTCGCTGCCAGCTCCGCGTTGCCTGGGGTCGTTGCCAGCACTGCTTTGACACAGAAAATACTGTGGCTGGAGCCCAACAAGGGGGAGCTGTCGGCTATGAAGAAGAGGGGAGAGGTCAGGAGCCAACCTTCCTCCACAGCACTTTTGCTGCAGGAAATTCGTGGATGGAGGTAGTTGTCGGCTACAGAGAAGGGGGGGGGATAATTACTAGCTAGTTAACCCCTCAGCCAGAATATAAAATCCTGCAACTTTCTGCGCTCATGGAGAGAGTTTCTAGGAGTAGAAAACGGGAGCGAGGAGGTAAATTAAATAACGGAGGGAATTATAACAATTGCTAAGCATGCTGGCTTAAACACCAACACAATACTTATTTGTTATTTGTTTGGCCAATGTGCCTTTTTTGTTTGTGTAGTTTCGTGTTTGTTTAAATCTTTTATTTAATAAAGCACTGAGCGCCACTGTGCCTCAGTTTAACCCGCCATTCATTGTTTTGGTTTTGTGTTTCTGGTCAGGTGTAACCAATCGCCTTCAAAATCACACACCAAGTTAAGTGGCCTCCACCTATGTTAAATTGTAGTGATTCACGTGATTTCAAGATAAATTCAGCAGTTCTTTTAGGTTGGCTCTGCTGGGTAGTGCATTTCAAAACAAAGACTCAACCATGAGCACCAAGGCACTTTCAAAAGAACTCCAGGACAAAGTTGTGAAAGGCACAGATCAGAGGATGGGTATAAACAAATATCAAAGGCCTTGAATATCCCTTGGAGCATGGTCAAGACGGTTATTAAGAAGTGGAAGGTGTATGGCACCACCAAGACCCTGCCTAGATCATGCCATCCCTAAACTGGATGACCGAGCAAGAAAGAGACTGATCAATGAGGCTACCAAGAGACCAATGGCAACTTTTCAAAAGCTACAGGCTTTTATGGCCAAAACTGGTCAAAGTGTGCATGTGACAACAATATTCCAAGCACTTCACAAATTTGGCCTGTATGGTAAGGTGGCAAGAAGGAAGCCATTACACAAGAAAACTCATCTTGAATCCCGCTTGAAGCATGCAAAAAGAAAAAAAAAAACACTCAGGAGATTCTGTAGCCATGTGGCAAAAAAGTTTTGTGGTCTGAAACAAAAATGAAACTTTTTGGACTAAATGCAAAGCATTATGTTTGGCGCAAACCCAACACAGCAGATCTCCCAAAAAACACCATCCCTACTGTGAAGCATGGTGGTGGCAATATCATGTTATGGGGATGTTTCTCATCTGCAGGGACTGGGGCACTTGTCAGGATAGAAGGGAAAATGAATGGAGCAAAGTACAGAGAAGTCCTTGAGGAAAACCCTCTTCCCTCTGCAAGAAAGCTTTAACTGGGAATATTGCCAAATCTAGGTATGCAAAGTTGGTAGAGACCTATTACAACATACTCACAGCTGTAATTGCTGCCAAAGCTGCTTCCACCAAGTATTAACTAAAGGGGGCTTATCCAATTATGATCATTCAGTTTTGTATTTTTAATATATAATTTTTTTCTTAATAAAAACTATTTTCCCCTTAACAATGTGGAGTCTGATGTGTGGATAAGTGGAAAAAAAAATCCTCATTTAAATGCATGAAACTCTGAGGCACTGACACAACAAAATGTGAAAAAAGTTCAAGGGGGTGTAGACTTTCTAAATTTTATTTATATATATATATATATATATATAGATATATATATATATATATATATATATATATATATATATACACACACACACACTCACACACAGTGCTTTGCAAAAGTATTCATTTCATTTCAATCCTATTGAGAATCTGTGGAAAGACTTGAAAACTGCTGTCCATAAGTGATCCCCAAGCAACTTGAGAGAGCTTCAGCAAATCTGCTAAGAAGAATGGGCACAAATTGCACCAAGCCGGTGTGCAAATTTGGTAGAGTATATAGATATTGAGTTGACGGGTCTGAATACTTACGCAATCAACATATTTCAGTTTTTTCTCTTTAGTTTTTGCTGACATTTACTGAAACTTATCTTATCCTTAGAAGTCTTCAGTTTGAGCATTCAAGTTTTGAATAAAATATTAAGTTAACCTTACCTTGAAGTCATGAATAATCTCGATAAATACTGTACAATCTTTAACAGTAATCAGGTAGGCATTAAAAAAGAGCCTTCTATTTTAATTGCAATGTTACTTTGAACTACTATACAACCATACGTGTTTTCTCCGAGGTTCTTTATCGTCTCAGCGAATTTTTTTTTAGATAGTACACTGACTGCAAATTAATTACATAATTTACGTTACTTGTATTTTAACATTACATTTTTTAATGTTTATCTGGACCACTATATATATATATATATATATATATATATATATATATATATATAGAGAGAGAGAGAGAGAGAGAGAGAGAGAGAGAGAGAGAGAGAGAGAGAGAATTTCAGCACAACCAAATAATAATTTTCCCTTTAAAACATACAAGTGAAGAAGCTGTGCTGGTGAATTACAGAGTAGCTGTAGGACTGATTTTTCTATATGGTTTCCACCAGAGAGAGGAGAATGATCTCATACCTACAGCAGTCAGAGAGCACAATGAAGTGCAGTTCAATGTCCCTCTGTGGCCTGAGCAGTGGAAGCCAGTAAGCACTGCATTTCCATTGTATTCACCTCTTGTTCTGTAACCACCACCATACTACTCTCTGTACAGATTGCTATGACATAAAAAAGAGATTGCTTATTAGGGTTCAGTAATATCGGAGCCCATATTACTTCCTATGTAAAGTCACACACTACCGTACTAAAATACTTTTCCTTGCAGATTTCTCTTAGTTTCATTCAGGTAGAATAATAAAAAAAAGCTAGCCTAAAAAAAACAATAGACATTTTTAACACAGCTCATGTATCCTCATCTCATTCATGGGGTTTCCACGTGTGTCAATTTACACGTGAAATGGCGATGCACGTTTGGGAGAATTACTCAAAAAAAAAAAAAAAAAAAAAATGACCAAAGAGAGGGATAGGGTAAATCTCATTTACTCATGTAAATGATGAAACACACAGGAAAATCCATTCCCAGTTTCGAATGGAAACCTGCATTTCACATGTAAATGTTAATGAGCATGTTTATTCTTAACTATAAGGGAGCAGGTCAGTTGTTACTTTGGATTCCAAGATGGCAGAAAATAGTGGCTGATGGGTGATTTATGGTTAGCAGTGGTGTAGTTCACTTTAATGATAATTTGGGCATCTTTTTTTATTATTGTGTTTTGCTGTGTCTGGTCTGTCATGTGGTATATCTATTGTGGGTTTATAGTTCTATATAAAACCACTTACTATGAACTTTGTTATGCCTGTGTTATAGTATTAATGCAGCTGTTTGAGAATACCCTTGCTGCTTAAATATCTAACAGAATTAATTCCCGTCGTTTTTTTGATCCCAGCTATGTCCAAAGAAAACGCGTGTCTGCCCTCCACGTTAGTAAATATAGTTGGTGAACTGGATGTCATGGGCCAGCTCGATCGTCCAAAACAGCACAACAACATCCAACAAGTTGTTGATGCCCTCTCAGAACTGACCAAATAAAATTGCAAATGAACATATTGACTGTGTTTTATTTGTTTGCATTATTAATATTTGACACAACAGTAAATGCAACACAACTTAAAAGAAAGGAGAGAACCACTGACAACACAAGACTCCCCAGATCGCTCCTGTCCAATTGAAACTGGCGGCTGAGGTAACCTTCACAGTTGCCAAGTCCGCTTGTAATAACCAGAATTGGGCTTGTTTTTGAGAGCTGCTAGTTGGAACTTGCATGCACCCATATTCTATCATGGGTTTGCTTGTTTTGAAAGGCAGTGACGCTTTATTTTCTCGTGAGACTTGGCAACACTGGTAACCTTCCCCGTTTGTCTCACAGGCAGCAACAGATTCCATCTCATTTTGTTACTGACAACAGTTTGTGCAGGATACAGCAGGCAGTGGCACTTTTGGGAAGTAACGAATTCTGCACTTCAGTCCATTTCATCAGTATCCACCATCTCCCTTTCAAATGCCCACTACCCTTATTTGTTCAAGTTTGGTGTTGAATGCTTTCTCAGCAGCTGTCAGCTGTCCGGAAGGGTAGCGTTTCTAATATACACAGTAGTGACACGTACGGGAGGCATGCCTGGTTACTCTTCTGATTGGACAATGCACAGAGCTTTTACACTTTACAGTCCAAATGGACGCGCAATGTAAGTATGGCCTGACAGCGGTAGAGGAAAGGAAAAAAAAAATAGCTATTTGTTTTGGTCTTCCTAATTTGTCTAAATGGCAGAAAATGATTGATAAACTGTCTGAAGACAACAAGCTAGCAGCTACCATCGGCAGCTCTGCACCAGTTAAATGGTAATTAAATGAGTCAGGATTTGTGAGATTAAATATAATGGTTTTCTTCGCTTTGAACACAAAATGTTAGCTAACAAAAAAAAAACAACCATAGGTACGATTGAAATTATATATATATAGTTATTTTTATTTATTACAATAATGTTAAATTGAAATCTGATGTGCGTGTTAAAAGTTCAAGTATTTGCTTTATATTTCCTTGTTTGTTTTTAATCGGAAGTGTTCGAAACTGAATCTTTTTTATTTTTTTAACTGTTTTGCACAACATAAAGATTGTTCTTTATTTTTTGACAAATAAAACATTAATGCACACATAAGAAATCAGGTTGCCAATTGCACCACTGATTACTCACCTTAAAAAAAACTACCATTTCCATCCCCTCCCGAAAAAAAAATCCTAGCTACGGCACTGCTGCCAGGATTTATATATATATATATATATATATATATATATATATATATATATATATATATATATATATATATATATATATATATATAATTGTGTTCTCTTATACATTAACACGTCAAATAGCAGTTTGAAAATCTCAAATTTACTGTTTCAAACTCACATGATTCACAAGTGACAATAGTGTCTAAAGAGAACACACTGTTAATTTGTATCTGTGAGACTTAAATATATAAAAGTCGTTTCCCCCTAGACGTTATGGCAAACAAGTCAAAGTAAAATGTGAAGTTCAAGTATAAACACTTCAAGTTCATATTTTGACAAAATATACAAAACGGTGATGTTTTATTGTTCAAGAAGGCGGTTAATTACATTTACATTTGAAATTTAAACCTGTGTCATTTGAAAAACGATTTACTTGACTAACTCCAAACTTCACAAGCATATTCCCTGGAACTCTATCAATACAACTGACTTTTAAAAAAATGGTGCTGACCTGAAACCAAAATGGCGGTTTGATTATTTTTTTTTTTTTTTTTTTAACTAAACCCGCTTCTTCCAGTAATTGCTTAAGTGTTTGGTACTGGTACTGGGGCTTGTAAGCTGTAAAACTGCCTGGCAGTTCTAATTATTTATCATTATTATTATTATTATTATTATTATTATTATTATTATTATTATTATTATTATTATTGATTATGTTTTATTTGTTTTAACTGTCTGGTTTTGTAACAACGTATATTAAAAACAAGTTTATGTTTAAATGCCATTCTTATGGGATGAGTAGTGATTAGTTACAGTGATTGTAACAGTAAAATTATTAGAAATGGAGCCATTATAAAATATTTGTGAGCTAGTTTGACCCTTAGTTTAAGTTTGTATTTCAAAAAGGTTTATTTGAAGTTTTTGTTGTTGTGGACTATTTGGCTGTCACTGTAGTTGCTTGTCTGTCTGGATGGCAGCACGCTGTGTTTATTCATTTTTAGAAAAGGAAACAGCGATGCAATTTGATTGCTGTTTTTTAATGTGACAGTGTGAAGGTGGTGTGAAATTGTAGGGGGAAAAAATGCAGCACTGTGATTGGCTGAAACACTTTACAGCATGGTGATGCAGAGCCGTTATCAGCATGAGATAGATGTTTGTGTGGTAAATTTTTCTGGTGGTGCTCATGACTCATCTTACTACTTGTTTACCGTTTTTTGACTGTTTCTTTGCAATTGTGTTGTATTATTTTATAAAATGTTCATGTAGCTGAACAGTTTTAATCAAACACAATTGCAATGTTAAATATTGTTAACTGAACACCAGTCATTTTTTATATGCAGTTTTTAGGCCTGATTTTGATGACAGTGCAAACGTCTATCATTATGAAATGTAACATTTAGTAAAGGTTAACTGTTTAAAATGTACCATTATAGATTTTTAGGACAATAAAATTAATTAATGTGTATGAATATAACACAACACTGCCATCACATATGCCAAAACTGTTCAATAAATGCATTTAAAAAAAACAAACAAACAAAAAAAATTTAATTAAATGGTGCTATGACAATAAAGAACACCTGTTCATCAAAATCAGAGCAAAGACAATCACTAGGGCTATTGTTTTCTTAAATGTATTTTCTTGAACTGCTAATGAACTAAATTTCATTGCTGCACTTCCTCTTTCCCCCACATTCTAATTCCAGAAGTTTCCCACATTAGCTGTCTTTTTCAGTAACCAATTGCGGCTTTTCCAACGTGTTTCTGTGTTTTTTCATGTGAACTTTTTTGTAGTAGGACATAGCGGAAATTCAGGATCATAATACCTGGAAGGAGTCCTCAATAAATGTATTAGTCATTTAAAGAGAAAACCAAAACATGATAAATTAAGCAGTTATTTACTGTAATGTGGGACCTACACAATTATGGCAATACATATTCGGTACAGTTCACAAGAATCGTAAAGTGGTATTTAGGTGATATTTAGATCTGAATCATAGTGGACCACTGTAGTAAAATTACCCGCAACACTTGAAATTATTCGGTACCAGGTCGAATCATGAAATAAAGTAAAAAAATAAAATAAGAAGCACAATATATTTTACACCATTGGTAATGTTTCAAGTATTAGACTTTAAAGCCTTGGTTATCACTATGAATATTAAAAAGTATTCCTTCATTAATGCATAAATCTAGGCATGACCTTTTAACTCCTTCTTGGTAAAGTATGAAAGCAGGTCACAATATCACTAGTTGAATGGATAAACACACTATGATTTCCTTTACATGAGAGTAGATGTTGAACTTCATGGTGATTTGAACTCGGCTCTCGCCAAGATAAGCACCAACTAAGATGTAGTTTTGCAGTAAACTAATGTGATCTATCTGCATCTCCATCCATTTGCGTTGTTTTCCATTTGATGATGTAGATATCCTTCTGTCTGATGTTGATTGCTGAAGTGTAATGCTGGCTCCAGGGATCAGCTCATTTTGCCTCCCCAGCGCATCAGCACACACAACAGCTGCAATGCTGGCTCCGGGGATCAACCCAGTGTGGTTTCCCCTGCACATCAGCATGACAACTGTTTGGATTGTAGGGTACATCTCTGGGGTCTTCAAGTGGGCACCTTCCATCCTCTGTGTTTCGTTGACTAGCCCACGACACCACAAGAGGGCTCAACAGTGATTCTGGCATCCCAGCATCACCCCCCTCCATCCCCCACTCAGCTCAGCCCAGCTTACTTACCTGTACGTCAACGTTGCTTTCTTTCTATTGTGCTTCAGATCCCAATCCAGAATCTTTCTGTCTCAACTACAGCCAGTTGCTGCTCCTTTCTGCTGCTTCAGATAAGTTCTTCACTGTGCGACACAACTCTTGGCCACTGAACTCGACGTCTCTGAGAAACCGAGTTGTAGAGTATGCCACAAATCCTTGATAACCCACCTCCACTGTAAACTCGGACTATCCATCCTCACTCTTCCGCTTCAGCAGCTAGTTCAGCATACTGAAGTTTCTTCCTCTCATACACCTCATCCACAGCATCTTCCCATGGCACTGTTAACTCTACCAGATGAGCAAGGCGTGCTGATCCAGGACACAAGAAAATGTCTGGTCGAAGGTTAGTGGTGTCAATCTCTGTTGGAAAAATAAGCCATTGACCAACATCTGCCTGCATCTTTCAGTCTCTAGCAGCTTCCAGTTGTCCTGGGTGAGGCTTGGTTTTAACACCTTTTCTTGGTGGTTGTCTTTTGTGTGTAATGCTTTGATGGAACTGGTGGCAACTTATTGGTTAGGTTACGCTTGTCTTCCAAAGTTAATGCCAAACACCTGATCATGGCGCCAATAAGTACAGTACAACATTTCTAGATATATGCATACTAGTACTTTGCACATTTAGAAATGTAGCTTTCTACTGATAGAATATTTTGTTTCATTGAATTAACAACACTACATAAAACATAGCTTTAGATGCTAGGATAGTGTCTGTACTGACTATATTGTCATTACTAAAGTCGTAAAAAGATAATGTAAGGACTTTGTAAGGACTTGATGGTGTTTTATTTTTTCTTCTTTTCAGGGACACATTAATTTTAATTCCATAGGTATAAGCAGATATGATGTTTTGTTTAGTTTAGTTTTTTTTTCCCCTTCCTATAAAGTTCTATTCCATGGAATTAAACCAAAAGGCATGCTGTGCTAAATGTCTTACACAGTTAAATACAATACACTGTATGTAAATTATTATTGGGGTGGCTTTTGAAAAAAAGAAAATAAACTATAGTAGTCACATGTGGATATCTCCTTCTTGTTCCATAATTTCTGGAGAACCATGAAACACTACATTACTGAAAAGATATTAATAATCTATGCCCCCTTCACCTGTTCCACTGCAAAGTCTTCTGTTTTGTTAGTGAATATGCTCTACTGTGAAATGGCGCGATAAAGCAACATAACAAAGTAGAAAATGTTATGTTAATTCTCATTGTCTGTATAGAATATGGGTAACAATTTTAAGTGAGCAAATATTTCCATCACAGAGGTTTATCTGTATGTAGCATACACTTTTGTGTATACAGGCGACCCCTTACATGACCAATTTATATAAAAGCAGTGTCTGCCTGTTGCATGTCAGTTTCAGTCATTATGGGAAGGCAGATGCTTGGTTCATAGGTGCTGTTAAGGACCGTACAAATTACTTATGATAAAGAAGGAATAACAAATGTAATACCAAATTCCAGGGAACAGTCTAAGTGCAGATTTAAGTTGTATTTAAACTGAGCAGTGTTTATAAGAAATACATTGCTGTATCCTGTGTTGCCCATATCACAGTGATACATTGTGCTTATTATTGTGTGTCCAGATCAGGCTCCCTTCTACAACAATGCTCAAGCCATTAATTTCAAGCAGAGCACCAGCATTGTTAAGGGAAAATGATCTGGGTGATGCTCCTATAAGATTTTCTAGTTCTTCTTGCAAATGTTCTCCTCGAGTAAAAGCTGAGAAGTTTATTTTGCATTCCTACTATAGAAATAATGTTCTTACCTACCTTCCTGTAGAATTAACACTCAATTGTATCAGTTGTAATACTGAATAATCATGACTGATACCCCTCGATCAGACTGAGAGCAGTGGCTTTTTATATTTTAGATTGATAAGTGAGATCCATCCATTAGATGCATCCCTGTAAAGCCATTAATCCAGACCCCCCTTACTAAAACTGACAATGGTCCTTCCTACCACCAAAATATTTTAAGTCCTTGAGAAACAAAAAAATTACACACTATATATAGTAATAAGTAAAAAGGCACTCACATAGTCAAGAGAATGATTATGCTTGCATAGTAATGAAAGGCCTTATGCAGTCCGTTCACTAAATTTACAAAATATGTTGGGCTTTGTTGTTAATATACTGTAAGAAAAAATGACTACAAGCATTAGTTCAAATGATACCGCTGCATAATACAGCTAAAAGGATAAAAACAAAAGGTGAGTGCTAGACAAAGGGGTTTCTAAATCATTGTAAACTTTCAATTACATGTGATGTATAGTATGTTCTGTTTATACACAGAAGAAACTTTCTGCTAACATATGGGTAATTATATGCAGTAATAAATATACATTATATATAAAGCACTAGGACCATTCTATAGAAAATGTGTGTCTATCATACTGATGACAAGTCATCATTATCAGATTAATGGCAAGCATAAGATGTGTGTGCAAAGATTAAAATTTGACCTAAAAAATCCTTGAGCTTCAGATCCAAGCCTTGTACCTAGTAATAGCACAAGTGATTTATGTGTGGGGTGAGTCATGCAGTTGGGAGTTTGCTGGTTCAAATCATGGTCATACTGGATTGTCGATGCTTAAGACCCATAGAGAGCTCTGCATTGGCCATTGTACTGGGGAGGAATATGGACTGGAGTTGGTTTCTCACCACACCACACCACAGAGACACCTACTAATCATGAGCCAGAAAATACCAAGCGAAGACCTTGAGCTCATATTGATGACACATCCATTGTAAGAAATGTTAGTGTTTCATGAAATGGCCCATCGGCTAAAGAATTCTGCAATGTGCATTGTTTTAGCTCCTTTAATCTTTAATGCTATGCAGCTGGGTTACTAACTTTCAGCACAGATAACTGACAGTTGAGGTTAATTTAAGAAATCCCTGCTGGTGGAAAAACTATTTTTGCGAATAATGAGATTGTGGCATTTCAGTACTCTGGGCTTTTTAAAACGCAGTGAAGCCTCTGGAATTTTGACACTTCTTGTTAAGTTCTTGCAGTATTAATTAAAGCATACATCTGTAGCATATTCAAAAATGTTCTTCTCAAACCCACATTTACCTGATGATGCAACCTATGTAAATTTAAAAACTTGTATTTTAAACATATTGGTATTATTATTAGAAATCGCATCCCTGCTTTACCACAGAACACAGAAAACCTGGTTATTCAGTTGAAAACAAGTTGACTTGATTTAATATATTTACTGCAATATCTTAGGTTGTGGTCATCAACCCGTTTTACATTGGGTACACAGAGGTGTATATTTTCATAGAAGGACCAAATCACTTCTTACATAATTCAATACACATGGAACTTTTGGTAGTTTCAAAATCCTGTATTACAAAACAGCCCAATCTTGGCTATTGTATTAATTGTCTTACATTTCTGCTTTTAAAATACTTCATATCTTGCCAGTGGGTGTGGAGGGTGTAGTTATAGTTCTTTTTAAAATATATGTTCACATGGGGCTTGTTAAGCTATGCAGAGCGAGGTTCAAAATGTGTTAAACAAGATACTGTAGACTCAGTCACATATCCTTCATGTAAACGTGCAAACACCAGGCTGTAGGAGAAAATCAATATCTCTTTGTGTGTTTTCCTTTACTTTGTTGATAACATGTTCTAAAAAAGCAAGTGCAAATTCAAAGGGAAAGTGTTTCAGAGGATTACATCATTTTAATGGCATAAAACTTACAAGACATCTTGCTGCAGGAAGAAACGTTATTATTCGCAGTGGTTTCTTGCTATTTTATTACTACTAAAATATTTGTATTAATTTCTGAAATGTCACACTAGCTTTAAAATAGGGAACTATAACTTAACTCCAGTCTGCATAATAGGACACATGAACATAATGAATCAAATATAGAGGCTATATCAATGAAATATATTTAATACTAGTCTTTAATGAACTGATTATCCTTTTAGCTGTAATATTTCCTTCATGTTCCCAGATGGATATAATTCTTGTCTGAATGAAAGATAGTTAAGTTTCCTTGTGGAGTTCCTTCTTGAAGTGCTATAAACATTTCATCTCTGGCTAGGTTACCAGTACAGAAAAAAAGCATTAAAAACTATGTTTTTTTTTTTTTTTTTTTCTTTGAGTACTCTTTCCATACACTTGATGTTCCTTTGACCTCTTCAGTAACACTTCCAGGAAGATGTATGGTACATGGCACTGCATATCTTTACTTCATTATTGTCTTAAAGCAAAAAATCTTAAACTGTAATGTGTGTGAAAAGAAAGGTGCCAACATGACATTTACCACTGCTAATATGGATCTGATTAATTTTACAACAAAAAGAAATTATGTTAACTGTTTGTCCTCCTGACACAGATTTGGCATAAAGAGGAAAGTACACTGTTGTGGAGGGTCCTCTACCCGCAACAAAAATACCGCATAAAAAATGAAATAATATATATATTAAATATATATATATATATATATATATATATATATATATATATATATATATATATATATATATATATATACACACACACAGTACCTTACAAAAGTATTCAGACCCCTGACCAATTCTCTCATATTACTGAATTACAAATGGTACATTGAAATTTCGTTCTGTTCGATATTTTATTTTAAAACACTTGGACTCAAAATCAATTTTTGTAAGGTGACATTGGTTTTATGTTGAGAAATATTTTTAAGAAAAATAAAAAACTGAAATATCTTGCTTGCATAAGTATTCAACCCCCACACATTAATATTTGGTAGAGCCACCTTTCGCTGCAATAACAGCTTTAAGTCTTTTGGGGTAAGTATGTACCAGCTTTGCACACAGTGTCGGAGTGATTTTGGCCCATTCTTCTTGGCAGATTTGCTGAAGGTTGTTCAGGTTGGTTGGAAGATGCTTGTGGACTGCAATTTTCAAATAGTGCCACAGATTCTCAATGGGATTGAGATCAGGACTTTGACTGGACCACTGTAGGACATTCACCTTGTTGTTCTTGAGCCACTCCAATGTTGCTTTGGCCTTGTGCTTGGGATCATTGTCCTGCTGAAAGGTGAATTTCCTCCCAAGCTTCAGTTTTTTAGCGGACTGAAGCAGATTCTCTTGCAGTATTTTCCTGTATTTTGCTCCATCCATTCTTCCTTCAATTGTAACAAGATGCCCAGTCCCTGCTGATGAGAAGCATCCCCACAGCATGATGCTTCCACCACCATACTTCACTGTAGAGATGGTGTGTCTTGAGGCATGGGCAGTGTTAGGTTTGTGCCACACATAGCGCTTTGAGTTTTGGCCAAAAAGCTCTATCTTGGTCTCATCTGACCACAAAGCCTTTTCCCACATCGCAGCTGGGTCACTCTCATGCTTTCTGGCAAACTCCAGACGTGCTTTCAGATGGTACTTTTTGAGTAACTGCTTCTTTCTTGCCACTCTCCCATACAGGCCAGTGTTATGCAGAGCTCTTGATATGGTTGGCTGGTGCACCATTACTCCACTCCCAGCCATTGAACTCTGTAGCTCCTTCAAAGTGACTGTTGGCCTCTCTGTGGCTTCTCTCATAAGTCTCCTTCTTGTTTAAGCGCTGAGTTTTGAGGGACGGCCTTTTCTTGGCAGTGCCTTGGTGGTGTGATGCAGCTTCCACTTCCTGATTATTGATCCAACTGTGCTCACTAGGATATCCAAATACTTGGATATTATTTTGTACCCTTTCCCTAATCTATGCATTTGCATTACTTTATCTCTAACTTCTGTAGAATGCTCTTTGGTCTTCATTTTCCTTCAGATTCACAGCCTAACCAATGATCCTTCAACAGTGGGGTTATTATCCAGAAAATGTGACAGCAACTTTAAGGGTTCACAGGTGGAGGCCAATGGTAAGGTAATTGTGTCCTCGTTAGGGCAATTTCTTTCATCGGTGCAAACTGGGAGCTTCCACAGCACAAGGGTTGAAAACTTATGCAAGCAAGATATTTCAGTTTTTTTTTTTTTCTTAAAAATATCTCCCAACATAAAACCAATGTCACCTTACAATAATTGATAGTGAGTTTCAATGTTTAAAAATAAAATATCAAACAGAACGAAATTTCAATGTAATACGAGAGAATTGGTCAGGGGTCTGAATACTTTTGCAAGGCACTGTATATATATATATATATATATATATATATATATATATATATATATATATATATATATAATGTGCGTGTGTGATATTAAGTTTTTTTTTTATTTCAGACAATGGCTTATATTAGTGAATGCATTAATTCATAATTAATGCAAATATATTTTACATTTTTAATGCAATTATCTGTCAAGAGGAAAATAAAATGATAGAAAAAAAAAAAAAACAGGGGAGATGAAGCCAAATCTTTCCTAATACTAATTACAATCAGGCCTAGTCATTAGTAATCAGACAACTATTACTAGTTTTCTTGCATTTTTTATTTTGTTTTAAAGCTGCTTTTGATATAAGCCCCACACACCATAGGTCAGGATTTTAAATGTGAACACATGCCATGAAGGAAACCATGCAGGAATTAAAAATTATTCCTGTTTTGTTATTTTAGATTTTGAAAGAAGCTTTTGTGTGTAAAAATGTAACTTGATCCAGGGCCTGGAGCTTTGCCCTTTCATACACAGGCCACTGTTTCTATCCCAGAATACAAATGCTCTGGAGACTAACACGCTTTGTATCTTTAAACTGACGTTGGCTTTTGTAAGACTTAATTTACTTTAACTATAGTTATAAAAAGGCCCTTTTGTGTCATTCTGCCATTGGTTTAAACGGGGGGGGGGGCAATGGAGAGTTTTTTTCTTCTTTTTTTTTTTTTTTTTTTTTTTTTTAATCAAATTATTAGCCAAGGATCCATGTGGGTCTGTTCCAGTGTTATAAACCGTACATTCTGAAATCTTTCCAAAAAAATCGACTGCTTTCATTTCTTAGTCCCATCTGTTTCTCTCTCACTAGATATATTTGTTAATTTTTCCTGAAGCAGCATAGAGTATTACCCTCACTGTGCTGGAGACATAGGACATCGATTGATCATTTTACAAGACATAGAAACATTTATTTTGGGTTAAAATGCTCTTCACTTCCTGTTCAGTTTGGCGAAAAACCATATACAGCAAAAAAAAAAAAAAAAAAAAAAAAAACAGGCAGAGGTTGTTTTCGATAGGAAGGGGAAAAGGAGCAATGTCAGGAGGGCTATTAGGCTACTTATCTGTCTTTGCACTTTGGCACATGAAGTCTCTTAGCTCAGCATGCCATGTGTCAAATCTATCATTTGATATGCCAGGAACCATTATTCCCTTCTTTGTCACCAATTTTGACCAAAGGATGAAAAATCCCTTTCGTATCCAGACAAAATTATTGCTGAAGAAAGGTCTGGTGCTTATTAGTTGACCAAGGTGAAACCCAGGGAAACTCTCCTTAGATTGGGCCCGGGTTAAGAGAATATTGATCTGTGTTGAAAACTGTTGAACTGTCTGAGCAGAGGATGACAAATTGTGTCAAAGAGAAATCAGGTCTCTCCAAGGACATTTTTTAGCAGCACTGTATTTCTTTGGAAGTGTTTATTTGATATTATGGGCTGGCTGTTGGGATTCAGCCAAGTGCTGTGTAAATATTACAGTGCAAAGTAAAACTTTTTTTCCGCCTGTGTACCTAAATTAGTTAATGTACAGCAAGAGGTACAAAGTGACATATAAGAATATGGGCAAGTAAAAGATAATATTAGAAAGAAAATATTAAAACTATTACTGTACAGTAAATACAATATATATATATATATATATACAGCCGGAAATGCCTTTCGAAAAGTTGCAATGTCCCACACATGTTCATTTACATAGTAAATTATAATTTCTGGATGACAGTTTTCTGTATTCCTACATTACATTCTGATGTTTACCTCTACTTTATTAAAATTGTGACTGGTTAGTTTACTACTTTGTTGACCATTCTGAAAGGATGTTTCAGTTAAATGTATACAAGCTTTCATCCACTTCAAAGCCTTGCAGCTCTTGTAAATGTGAACTGGAAGCTCAGCAAGGTAAACAGAAAAATGTAAACCAATGAGTAAAGCAATTGCCTTTTTAATTTTGTTTTTGTCTTACTGATAATATTTTATATACAGTGCCTATAGGAAGTCTACAACCCATTTTTTCACATTTTGTTGTGTCAGTGTCTCAGAGTTTCATGCATTTAAACGAGGATTTCTTTGCACTTATCTACACACCATACTCCACACTGTTAAGGGGGAAAAAAGTTTTTATTGAGAAAAAAATTATATATTAAAAATACAAAACTGAAAGATCATAATTGGATAAGTCTTCACCCCCCTGAGTTAATACTTGGTGGAAGCACCTTTGGCAGCAATTACAGCTGTGAGCCTGTTGGGATAGGTCTACACCAATGTTGCACACCTAAATTTGGCAATATTTGACAATTCTTATTTACAAAACTGTTCAAGGTCTATCAAGTTCCTTGGGCAGCGTTGATGGAGTGACTGTCACTCAAGGACATTTACCTTTTTGTTTCTTAGCCACTCTAGTGTAGCTTTGGTTGTGTGCTTTGGGTCGTTGTCAGGTGAACTTCAGTCCCAGTTTCAGCTTTCTTATAGAAGGCAGCAGGTTTTCCTCAAGGACTTCTCTTTACTTTGTTCCATCCATTTTCCCTTCTATCCTGACAAGTGCCCCAGTCCCTGCTGATAAGAAACATCCCAATAACATGATGCTGCCACCACCATGCTTCACAGTAGAGATAGTGTTCTTTGGTTGATGTGCTGTGTTGGGTTTGCACCAAACAATATGCTTTACATTTAGGCCAAAAAGTTCCATTTTAGTTTCGTCAGACCACAAAACTTTTTGTCACATGGCTACAGAATCTCCTGAGTGTTTTTTTTTTTTTTTTTTTTTTGCCTACTTTAAATGGGATTCAAGGTGGGCTTTCTTGTGTAATGGCTTCCTTCTTTCCACCTTACCATACAGGCCAGATTTTTGGAGTGCTTGGGATATTGTTGTCACATGCACAGTTTGACCAGTTTTGGCCATACAAGCCTGTAACTCTTGTAAAGTTGCCAATGGCTTCTTGGTAGCCTCTCTGATCAGTCTCCTTCTTGCTCGGTCATCCAGTTTGGAGGGACAGCCTGATCTAGGTAGGGTCTTGGTGGTACCATATACCTTCCACTTCTTAATAATCATCTTGAATGTGCTCCTAGGGATATTCAAGGCCTTTGATATTTTTTTATACCCATCCCATGATCTCTGCCTTTCATCAACTTTGTCCCGGAGTTCTTTTGAAAACACCTTGGTGCTCATGGTTGAGTCTTTGCTTTGAAATGCACTACCCAGCAGAGGGAACCTACAGGAACTGTTGAATTTATCCTGAAATCATGTGAATCATTACAGTTTAACACAGGTTGAGGCCACTTAACCTGATGTGTGATTTTGAAGGCGATTGGTTACAAGTGAGCTAATTTAGGATTGTAATTACAAGGGGGGTGTACACTTATCCAACCAAGCTATTTCAGTTTTTATTTTTAATACATTTTCTACAAACTTCTAGAATATTTTTTTCACTTGAAAGTTGTGGGGTAGGATGTGTACATAAATGAAAAAAAAAAAAAAAAAAACTATTTTAATGCATTTTAATTCCAGGCTATAAGGAAACAAAAGGTACAAATTTTGAAAGGGGGTGTAGACTTTCTATAGAGCTGATATTTTTTAACATAGGTTTATAGGTAAACATAATGTGATGTTTTATAATGAAAACCTAGGGAATTGTCTTTTCTAAGGGCTGCGTCACCTCTGCCCCTTCTTTACTTTATGGATTGTTTAGCTGTTAAAAAGTTTAAACTCAAATCAGGGACACCAGTCTGTAAATAATTCAGTAAGTTATTGGTCTAATTATCTAAAACCTCAATTATATTGTATCTTGCATAAAACTACCTCAATGGGATGCAAACAACATATAGTGTCAGCAAGGTCTGTTGTCTGTAACAGGGCAGAAGCTGGATGCAAACCATTGCAAGCAAGCATCTTTACCACAATGCAAAATGGTCGGGCTCGTCTGCAGTTATGGTTTTTGAGCTTTTAACCTCATCTCACGTCATCTCACCGACGGGACACAAACCATAATGGCAGTGTATAACACACAGCAGTGCTCCTCACATATCTGATTTCTGGCAGAGTGAGCAGAAGGCTGAACTGTGTAAGAATGTACAAAAAAGTGATTGCATTTTCGTTACAAATTATACATGATTGTCAGATACAGTTTATTTTAATGTAAAGTATTTCTCATTAAAAGCACATTTATCTAAAAACCTCTTACATAGTTTTTTTCCTGTCGATTGCTGGTATAAATTGGTAGCTCTTCCATTATCCCAGAGAGTGAAAACTGGAAAGGGGTCATTTAAGCTGCATTTATTTTCTATAAAGTCTTTGCTATAGGTGGCTATTATACTTAACTACTGTATATGATTAGTTGTTCAGTGGCAGTGAAGCCAACTTGTCAAATTGCACTGCATTAACAATTTGGTGTAATATATAACATTTACAAATGTATAAATTAGGTTTTAGCCTCAATGTGATCTTTTAACAAGAAGAGGCCATGGAGAATGAACACTGTATAGAAGAATACTAGCTTTTACTCAAAGTAAAGACTTAGCTGTTAAACAGAAAGGAAATGTATCCAGCCATTTGATATGATAAAAACCTGACAGTTCCTGCAAGTTGTAATAATTATTGAGATAATTTAAAATGTGCAATCTTCCCTGTAATATTTCATTACTGTTATCACAATCGCATGAACAACATGTATTGCCTTTTCTTTGATGACACACTGTCTTGCTTCAGCACTCATCAGCTCAACATCAAAAAGGTTCACATCCACTGATTGCCTTTTGGAGTTTTTTTTATTCTGTTTTCAAGTTATTCATCTGTCTCACTTTTTTACCTTCTCAATGAATGCAATCAATATACAATATTCATATTTAATTAATCTTAATTTTTTTACCACAACACTGGTCAGACCAATAGACCAAAGAGATTTGATCTGAATGTGATGCCAAATTGAGAGAATGGTGGAATGGTGATGGATACTTAGTGAATATTACTGAATAACAACACTAGTGATTATTTTTATATAAACTGCATTATGTTTTTTATTACTTTTTAATCCTGGAAGCAATTATGTTTTTCTTCTCTTTTTTTGAAGAGATTCTTCAGCAGATATGTAAGTCAGTGAGTCACACAAGTATTTTGGCCTATGGGCAGTTCAGCTAACAGTCCTTTATTTTTTAAATTTGGGGCCAAATGAAGACTGATACTTTGCCAAGACAGTCATTGACAGTGCATTTTTTGAAATGCATCCTCAAGTAACTTGGCAAGCATTCACACAGTGGCAGTTTTACCATTTATTTTTTTTAAATACTTTATTCTATAAATGTGTTCAGTTGTAGGCCAGAAATGTTGACAAATGTCACTAAAAAAGCTATATTTGATTAAAATGCATAATTGAATTACCCTTATGAATATTTTAAACAACCCAGTAGAAGAAAAACTAAAAGTGTTTAAATTCACATTTTAAAATGGAACCATGGTTATCAATTTCTAACAGTTTTGTGTCCGTTTCTTTTGTAATAAAATACAAACAATTGCCTTACTTAATATAACAGTTCCAATAATTGTTTGCTATTATCTGAAAGTAACATACATTTAGGAAAGCAATAGTAATTAGAACTGTAAACTTTGCTCCTAGACTATAACTCATTTTCACTGGCCAGCTCTAACAACCTGTTTAAATTGTAGCTGCAGCTACTACAACACACCTAACCAAAAACACAGCACGATTAGTGGCTTAGATGCTGCTGGGTTGAAGCAGGAAATAAGTCTTATATTTAATGGGCACTGAGTACATTAAATTATTACTTTATTAGTGCCCCTTTGGTATCTTTAAAATGTAGGACAGAAATCTATGTCATAGATATTAAGTTAATCAATCCTGAAATGTTAAGAATGCCCTGTAATGCTTCTGTACCATTGTTTTACTTGTATTTATTGACCACAAATGTTAGCCTTATGACTGGCAGCATATAGCGCTCAAATAATAATAATATAAATCAAAACAGAAGTTTTGCCTTGCAATTTCCTTTTTGGTCTCCTGAATACGAAACCAGATGTTGCTGGCATGCTAAAGATGCTTTTCATCTTGTTTATATTCCCCCCTACACCCCCCCCCCCCATTTAAAAAAAAAAAAATGCATTTATATATATATATATATATATATATATATATATATATATATATATATATATATATATATATATATAATTGCATTATTTTTTCCCAGCTTATAAGTAGAATTTCCATACAGCAACACTTGAAAGACTTTATTTACTCTATAAATGTGCTCTGTAATATCTTCAATTGCATCACTACACTGTTTAAATTCTATATGGCTGGGAAACACAGGCAGCCTTTCTATGTGCATTTTCTGTATCAGCAGAAGGTAATGACAACAAGGACTGTCATTGTTTTAAAATACATTTTATTGTTCTTTCACATTTGGAAAAAAAATGCTATAGATGAAAAGTTATTGCTGCTTCCTGTTACCCAATCAATTAATGTGTTATATAGTAGTTCCAACTAAAATGGTCTTCAATTAGAGTAGGGTTGTGTTAGAAGTATTGGTTAGCTTAGGAAACCATTATAACTGGTTATATAAAAACTATAAGCATGTGTGGCAGTGCGATTGCCCTGCACAGTGGTAAATTAGTGTTGATGTGGTTTATATGTGGGAATGGGTTTATTTTGTGTCGTTTTGGGACTTGATTGGTTTGATTGTATTATTGTTTGCAGACGGGCGCTCGATTGAGACTTGCTGCCTGCTATGCTTGGTTGAGGAAAGGGCAGCAAGTGATTGGCTGTGCTGGTCCTCAATCAGCAGGTGGGCGGGTCTCAACCGAGTGTCAGTCAGTTTAAAAACATCTGCGGGAGATAGCTCGGGGCTGCTGTAAGGCTTGCCGTTTTCACGGCACCTTTTCAGTTATAGTTTGGAGTATTGTGTTTTATTTTTCACTTTTTGTACAGTTTGCTGTATTTGTCCTCTGTGCGTTACCATCGCTGGTAACGTCACATGACTGCCTTTATTTTAATTTCGTTTTCTGTTTGTTTGTGTTAATAAATCCTGCGCGCCTGTGCCGGCGTTTTCAATCAACAACACCACGTCTGTCTGTATGCTTGAACAGCGGCTACCCACACATGTGACCCGAGGAAGACCCTGCCACAGCATGTTATTAATTATGCTATTAACAGTTAAGCCTTTGACGTCTAGGTAAAATGAACATATTTGGGCTTGAATAGGACCACTTTGTGTTTAGCGCTTGTAGTTTGACAATCTTATATCAGAAATTAAAATCCATCAATTTATCTATAGAAAAGTCTTTAGTAGCTGTTTCCAATGATAAAATGTATTTTATTGTGAAATATATTATATGTTTTTTTGTTGTTTTATATAAACTCCACCGCCAAAAAATATCTGAAAAATGTATAATAATAATAATAAGAATATTTTTTAAAAACGGGTAATTTCAACCCCTTTCCAAGTTAGATATAAAACTATTATCAGTATATAACAGCTGTGAAATTTTATAAGGATTTCAAATAAAATTGTCTGAGCCATGGTCTATGTTCCCAAATTCCCCAAAACATCCCTATTTTCAGCTATTTTATGAAAGTCGTCTGGACTAAGCAAAATATCACAAAGTACTTTGCTAAATCCTTTGTAAAACCTTTTATCATGGTAAAAAAAAAAAGGAAAATGAAGTTGTTTTTATTAGAAGTAGTTTTTATTTAAAATTAGGTAATTTATTACCTGTCAAAAATGAACTGTGGGGCAAATTAACAGCATAACTAAACATTGATAGCAACTATTTTATATAGCATCTTACCATACCTGCAATGAAAATCAAAAACAAGATTAAAAACATGAATTATAACACATCGACAAGCCCAGCTAACGTATCTTGACTGTCCATTCCTTTTCAACCCAATCCATCTGCTGCTCTTTTTTGACTTTCTATTAGTGCTGTGATGTTTATCAGCATCCGGATAGTGCCAAATTTGGAAGCAAGGCCGTTCACGAATCATACATAATGGTTTCCCGTTGCATTTGGAAGTGAAGCATGCAACAAACATCTTACTCCTTGGGAATAAATTGTCAGGCCATCCAGTCCAGGGCACTCTGTTCCTGTTACACTTCGTCCTCGCAGGTCGGGAGGGAGATTTATCACCAAGAATTATTTTGTCTCTGTCACACCGAAAGCTCTTTGAGATACTGTGGTATAAATAAATGCAATTGAAATTGATCAAGAAATTATTGTGATCCTGTCTTCTTCTCCTGAGAGTGTGTAGGGTGAGGGGCCTCCACCTGTTTGATCCCATGTTATGGCCCGCTAGCAGAATGTATTTTATTTGCAATTTCAGTCCTTTTAATCCTCATCTGAGTAAAACATTACTGTATGTTTTCTTTTTGTTGCTGATTCGACAGATGCTATTACTGATTTTCCTGTCTGGTTTGTATTTTAACACAACCCACAATTTCATTTAAATTAGGCTCATTATATTTAGTTTTTTAAATATGTTGCATGTGTTCTAATATATTTCATAATGATTTAGTTAAATGTTAAATAACTTTATTAGTGTATGTAACACAATGCAGTGTTTATGGTGCAGTTCCAAACGTGTACAAGCCTACCTGTCATATTGAAACACAACACCAACTACGATTCGACTAGAATATAGAAACAGGTGACAGCTGATGGAAATACTTGTCAAAAGACCTATAGTATTTGAACTTATGATCTCACAATATAGAAACAAGCTCCAGGTCCTTCCTGTTACTAGAATGTGTGCAGAGGCTGAATTTAAAGGATTGGTTAGCCTTCCTTTAAAGAAAAAACAAGTAAATGTAAATGTTTCTAATGGGGAAAAAAACACGTTGGGTGGGTGAGGGCAGTTAATAGCATGCTAATGGATTCAAAATGTTCTAATGATATAAAAACTCAATCCCAAACATAAATATAAAACACACTGCTTTATGTCTTCACATAATAGGCCTGCCTTATTCAGATTCACAAGTGTTTTTTTTTTTTTTTTTTTAATGCATGCTACTCACTGTCATGGTCTACCATAACCACAATAAACATTATAAAGATTTCAGAATTGCTTCTTGAAATTTTGATCACTGCCAGAGCATGCACATTTCCTGATATATTTTAAATCCAGCCCAAGACATAACAAACACGTCCTGTCTCATGCATTGCTTGCTGGTAGGTCAGGGTACCTGTGTTGTGTAAAATGAATCCTGAAACCATTATGACATTTTGACTAAATTGCTCTGTTTTAGAAGTTACAGTGGTAATCAATATCAAAACCAAGGTTTGCCTGTTTAATTCTAGCTACAGTAGAAACACTGTTGCATGTTATAGTGCTAAGTAGAGTTTTATGTCTAATTCCCAGTGTACATTTTTAAACCCTAGCTACTGAAGATGGAAACGCTATAGTTATTATTTGCTGTATTTTATAAAATGTAGAGTAGAAGTACAAAATGAGTGGGATTCAAATAGAGCTGGAATATTTTGAAAAGGACCTTGGAGTTATAATGTAGCTCAATTGCCAATATGGACAGACAATTAGGCACACAGAATGTAAATGGTGTAAAGTTAGCTGAAATAGCCAGTAACACAGAGAGTAGAACAAGAGGTTCCCACTGGAAGAGTAAGCAACAAAGCACAGCAGATGCATAGAATGGTTTACCAAGGGATATAGCAGTAACATCTAAAATAACTGAAATATAACAAATGTCAGATTCTGCCCTATGGCCTCTTCTCCCTCCCAAAATGTCTGATATTTTTATATAACCACACATAGTTTCTATATGCAACGCGGATCAAGAGTTTAAGGCTACTATTACCATATAATGCTGTGGCTGAGCAAAGTGCCTTTGTCAAATTGAAAGTAATGTCTTGAAATAACTAGTGAGAATGTTATTCTAATGGGATCTGTGGTTTAACTTGTGTTAAGGATTAATACATTTGCAATTAGATGATAACTGTCAATGCATAACCAACATTCACAGTTCTGAAAACCTATGGTTTTGCCAACTTTAGAGCTCTTTAAAGGTAGTTATATCTACATACTTCGCCAAGTTTATGTAAAGTGATGCACTTTTGCATTTCAGCAGAGGTTTGATGTTATAGACATCTGTCTATTTTAGGAGTGAAAGGTCATGGGGGATAATTAATTATCAAGTTAATGCATTATCCATATTACAGAGACAGCGTACACGCTGTTGATCCAGTGCTTTATTCACTCAAAACATGCAATGATAGAAATGTGTCTTGATTGCGGTGATTACAGGGATATCAGCAGCTCACAGAAAATGGGAAGCTTATCAAAAAGGGAAGACGTAGCTTTTGTTCACAAAACATGTCTCCTAATTTGAGTATGTGGATATAGTTCCCTTTGCTGTTACAGACCTTGTACGGTATGCCATCTTTTTAAAGTCAGACCTTGAAATTAGCCACAGACTCAGTAGGAAACAGCATGAAGGAAATGAATAATGAGAGAAGTTTACATTACCAAGGACCATAATTCATGGTATTGGCTTTGGACACACAGGTTCTCCAGCCTGAGGTACAAATGAAATATCCCAAACATAGACCACACTATTCATTCTAATCATTATCTGACCTACCTGAAGATTATTATAGCAAAACTTTGTGCAATGGTCTATTTTAAATAATTGACTGTGATTTTTATATTTTGGCAACATTAAAAATACACATTTAAAAAACAGAGCGTAAAATACAGACTGGGGCCATAATCTTGTAACGATTTATATTCTACCGTAATGCCAAACTTATGTATAACATTGAGGTACAGATCTGTGCTATACCGAGTGGGTACATGATAATGTCCCACCCTGTATGTGTTGTGAGAAAATTACTACCAACATTTTTGACCCCAAAATAGTAAAAGACAATCAAATTGTGAGGTGTTTTTTTTTTTTTTTTTTTTGGTGTGTTCTGAGAAGCTGAGAGAATTGTATGTTTCCAATTTGTCTTGTGCAGCATCAAATGTAACAATACCTGTAATTTAGGGTAAAGTCAGGGATATTTTATATTTTGAGAGGGGACTGAAATAAAAGAAGGGTCTAAAACCCCATACACCCTGTATGGGGTGAATGTATTCATTGAGGAATCTCTCCCAGATTTTTATTTAGCAGTGTAGAGAAGTATAATAGCCTATTTATTGTTGTTGTGGATAAAGGTTGCTTTAAGAACTAAAAACAAAATTCCTGTGATTTATCTAATGAATTAACTTTTTTGGTGGAGGTTGTGGGTGGGGCTGCAGATGATTAGAAATAAACTGAAAAATAAAAATGATGAGTATGATGAGGGACTGGCCCTGACCTTAATGAAAAATCTTGACTAAAAGTAAAATAGTTGGATTCACCACTCCAATATTTATTTTATTAAACCTCTGGTACACTTTCACAATGGCAAAAGAAAATTGGTCACATTTGACCAAATAGTAGAACTAAGCTACTTGCTGTGCAGCAAACAAATGCTATGCTTTCCTAGAAAAGTCATTGTACTGGACACAGCACTTCAGACAGCTGCACATTGAGATGAAAAGTAGGAAACAAGCTGTGTTTTCAAAACCCCACAGCTTTTGTAATCTTTCCTTTAACAGTGGTATCGTAAATACTTGTGAGAAAAGAGAACACTGCATTAAAATAGTGTTGAGCTAAAATGTAAAGAAGCTTCTGACCTGAGGGACCTGTGAACGTGTGGGTTGCTGTGCGTCGTGAAAGGGTGATGTAGGTGTTCCAACAAGGACAAACACAAAGTTCACGGTTCAAGGTATTTCTTTTAATTCCCTTTTGGTCTCCTTGACCGGATTTAAATAATAGTGCTGGCTCTACCCACCAATGGGTATTGCCAGCGTCAAAACAAAGGGGGTTGAGGTTCCAAAATAATAATTATAGTAAGCACAGACACAACACAGATACGTCTCCAAACAATGCGTGCTCTGGGTGCAGGTGCGGTGCTTGATCCAGGGGTGCGCATGCTCATGTTCAGGGTCAGTGAAGTCCGGGTCTAATACTGGCTTGAAGCAGCAGCTCCCTGGTTAGTATTAGCCGTCTGGTGAAGACAAACATACACAGTTAGCTGCACCAACAAAACATTCGCGGTTTCCCCTTTCTCCGTTCCTCCCATTAACCACAACAAAAGGAACCGATCACAATGTCATGTCCCCTAAAGTACCCATAGCACCACCCCCTCCGACAGCTAGTTCAATCACATCTCCTCTAATTCATGAATGAAACTTTGCTCACTGTACTAGGGCAATGACTACTGGTACTGTGACGTTGTCCCTTTCTTGAATGACCAGCTTCCGACTGCCCTCGGAATGAACTGCCAAACCATTCTGTACAGGGCACGTAATTCCTGCTGTGCTGTGCTCTCACAGATCGAGAGGGAGATTGTTGATCCAGATTCATTCGATCTTTGTCATATATCCCATTGCTCAGAGTGGAGCCGAACATACACTCAGCTGAATCTACCTTGCCCATTACACCCCCCTCCCGGGAAAAATAAACCGCATTTTGATGATCTCTCCCTGCACGGTGTGTCATGAAATACATGAAGGGTTGCAAAGCCACGAGTTATCTGGGCATTGCTATCCTTCCTTGTGCTTAACCATCTGAGTGGGGCGTGGTCAGTGACAAGATTGAATGAATGTCCCAAGAGGTAATAGAGTAAGGTCTAAGTGGCCCATTTAATGGACAGACATTCCTTTTCTATGATAGAGTAGTTACGCTCCCGAGAGAGCATTTTTTTGCATATATATAGGATGGGGTGTTCTACTCCGTCGGCCCGCTGGGACAAGACCGCCCCCAGACTAACATCTGAAGTGTCGGTGTGGAAGATGAATTCTTTATCAAAATCTGGTGTGATTAGGGCGGGAGCTTAGCAGAGTCATTGCTTAATGAGAGATCTCACCTGGGACTCGGAATCCCTGTGTCCATCAAAGCCTGGATTTTGGTGGCAACGGGTTTCACCTGCCCATGTCCCATAATAAATCCTAAATATTGGGTTTCTTCTTTGGCAAATGCACATTTACCCAAAGCTGTCAACCGGGCTACCCTCAAAGACTGCAGGACGGCTGTGACCCTAGCCAAATGCTCTCGCCAGGTGGAGCTGTAAATCACCACATCATCAATATACGCTGCAGCATATTCACGATGTGGGAGTAAAAACTGGTCCACTAGTCTCTGAAAGGCAGTGGGCGCACCATGTAGCCCAAACGGCATGGTTGTGAAATGAAACACACCATCAGGGGTAGAAAATGTAGTTTTTTCATGTGATCTGCAGGTTAAGGGGATCTGCCAGTATCACTTTGTCAGTTCCAAAGTCAAAATGAACCTTGCCATTCCTAGTCTGTCGAGAAGATTGTTGACCCGAGGCATGGGATATGCATCTAACTTGGCAATAGCGTTTACCTTACGGAAATCAACACAGAAGCGGTTGGTGCCGTCTTTTTTGGCCACTATCACAATCGGACTGCACCACTCGTTCCTGGAAGGCTCAATCACCCCAGGCCGAGCATTGCCCATACCTCTTTGCGAACGCCACCTTGTCAACTTTCCAGGATCCGGTAGGGTCTCTCTCTAACCGTGATACCTGGGGGAGAGACAATGTCATATTCAACAAGATTAGTTCTGCCGGGCACATCAGAAAAAACATTGCTGAACTCCTCAATTAACCTCCGCAGATCTCTCTGCTGATCTGGGAGTAACTGTTCCCACATCAGAATGGTCTGTATGCTAGGGGCCTCAATACAGGGTCCAAAATCATCCTCTACTTCACCTAGGGCTATAAATAAGGCCTCCCTTGCCTGCCAGGGCTTTAACACATTGACATGGTAAATTTTCTGTTCGTTGCGGCGGTCGTGCTGCCGATTTTCATAATTGATTTTCCCTATAGCCTGAATCACCTCATATGGCCCCTGCCATTTAGCATATAGTTTAGATTCCAATGTGGGAAGCATTACCTTGTCTCCTGGTCGAAAGGTCAGAATGTGTGCATTTTGGTTGTAATGCTGCTGTTGCCGGTGCTGAGCCGTTTTTGGATTGTCCAGGGCCAAACAACCGACCAAATCCAGGCGATCACGGAGTAGGAGCACATGCTGCACTACGTTTTTGGACGAGCCTTTGTACAGCCTTTGTCAACAGATCGAGGATGCCACGAGGCTGTCAGCCATACAAGAGCTCAAAGGGGGAGAACCCTGTGGCAGCTCTCTCACTGCAAAAAGGAGGTAGGGAAGGAGTGCTGCCCAATTTTTCTGCTCTTGGTTCACAAAAATCGTCTCAGCATCTGCTTTAATGTTTGGTTGAAATGTTCAACCAAACCGTCCGACTGTGGATGATAAACATATGTCCAGATGGGACTTATTTTTAACATTTTATACACCTGCTGTAGCGTTCGAGACAGAAAGTTAGTTCCATGATCAGTCAATATCTCTTTGGGGATCCCTACTCTCGACATAATCTGCACTAGTTCTTTGGCTATTGCAGCAGCACTAGCGGATCTCAATGGAACTGCCTCCGGATATTGCATTGCATAATCTACTACCACTAATATATGTGTATACCCGGAGTCCGAAGGTAGCAAAGGGCCCACTCTGTCCATTGCAATGCGCTCAAAGGGGGTGGAAATGATTGGCAGTGAGACCAAAGGGGCGGGGCGCTCTCAACCCGGCGCGACTTGCTGGCAGTCTGGGCATGTGGCAAAAGATTTCGACACTTCGCTATGAAGCCCTACCCAATAAAATCGAGCCAATATGCATTCCCTCCTCTTGTTGGCTCCCAAGTGTCCTGCAAAGGGGATGTCATGCGCCAGCCTCATGACCTCAGGCCGACACGACCAGGGAACCATCAATTGTGTTACAGACTGTCCTGTGCCCAGGGCAGGGTTTATCCTACACAGTAATTGCCCCTTGATAATGAAGTGCGGATATACTAGCGCCCCAGCGCCTTCAACATACTTACCTTCAACAGACCGGACCTGTTTCCAAGCGTGCACCAGTGTGGGGTCGTTTTTCTGGTCCCACACTAGGTCCACGCTTGAGCCCCACATGTCCGGTATATTGAGAGGGGCCAGAGTAACTTCTGCCCTAGAGGGTCTAATAACCTTGCCCTCTCGGTCACACTGCGTACCGACTCCCTTCGAGTGGTGTTTGATACCATCCGCACTTTCCCCCACCAGCCCCCAGCCTCGTTTCAGAGATGCATCTTCCCATTTTTCGATCCGTCTCTCCTTTTTTGTTTTCCTAGGACGAAAAAGGGAAGAAAACAGGTCAGCTTGCAGGGGGAAAATCTCACCAATTGTTTCCCTTACTTTGTCTGCCACAGTTACGTGTGCGGTCGGGACTGCCTTTTGGATTAATTGCCAATACTGTGGCCAGTCCTGGCCCAGAATTACTCACATGAGCACATATACAAACTGAAGGACTAGCCTTGAAAAAGGCCAAGTTACCCAATAGCAACTAAAAAAAACTATATAAATATGTGTGTGTGTGTGTGTGTGTGTGTTAACCCTATGCTGCCTATGGGAAAGGACCATATTTGGGCGTGAATTTATGACAACTTTGTGTTATCGCTTGTAGTTTGGTAACCATAAATGAGAAATTAAAACCCAATATATCCCAATAATAACAGAAAGGCATTAAGTTGACCTTTCCAATAATATAATATGTTTGGTGGTGGTATGTGTTATATTTGTTAACATATAAGCCACGCCTCCCAAAAAATATAAAAACTTGTATAATAATAAATAATATTTGTAAAACATACAAATGTAATATTTAAAACAAATAAAAAATAGAGTATATAAGACCTGCACAATTTTACAAGGATTTCAAATCAGAAATCAGAATTGAAATTGCTTATATAGTTGCAGAGCTATACAGGGTTTTGTTATGCGTGTATTTTACAAAAAAGAGCCAAAATGGCGAATGCAGGTCAGCTGTGAAATGAAACTGGAAATGCAATATTATCTTGTTTGTGATAAAGGAAAAAGGGAAAGTTCACTAATAATAATTAAAATACTGAAGTTACACCTAAGCTATTTAGGCATCAGATTCATGCAATTCCTTTACATTAGTTCCACCTCTGACAGAGCAATATTTTCAAAACAAAACATAAAATAAAAACACATATATTTAAAATAACACAAAAAAACCCCCCAGAAAACAGAAGCGGGATCTCAGCTGTTTGTACAGTAACTTAGTTTTTTGTTTCAATTGGCATCTCCTGCCCTGCACACAGTCAAACACACACACACACACACAAACACACAACACGGCATTCTGATAGATTTTTTTTTTTTTTTTTTTAAAAAACCTTATATAAAGTTTTTTTTAAATAAAACCTTAAAAAATAAGCGTTTAATTATTCCCAATTCTTAGCTTTCAAATGAGATAGATCAGCACTTCGGGGCGTGTAGAAGGGGAAATACAGATGTTTCAAATCTGTGAGTAACCCCATTGAACTCAGTTGTAATGGTGGACGCAAGTTAATCATTCTTGTAGTTAAAAAACAAAATGTCCCACCTACCCCAGCCCTAAACCAATTAAATGGAGGCATTCACCGTAGCCATGGCTATGACTCAATGAAAAAGAAAAAAGATTGCTGGTTGGATGGTTGGATATTATGTCTTTTATAATCAACATCATAGTATCGAAATTAGAGCATGTCGGCAGCAATGTAAACAGTATATTTTGTATACAGTATAACGTGAAAGCAATATATCTGTGAAAAGAGTTTGATCCTAAGCCGTATGTCCACATAACAAAGAATGACATTTAGGTCCTCTGTGTTAGGAACTGTGTCACACAGATTCCCCCTCCTTCCCCCTTGATTGGTTCTCTATCTCTAGGCTTGAGATTGACAGTCATCATTGGAGCCAGCAGCTCATTCTTTTTTTTTTTTTTACATTTATATATATATATATATATATATATATATATATATATATATATATATATATATATATATATATATATAAATAAATAAAAATAGCCATACTTGTTATGAATACTCAATCGTGCTTGTACTCGGGCACACCTTTAAAAATGACGGTACATTTTCAGAACAATAAAATCAGAACATCTCATTTTCATCTTAAAGTAAAAACCACAGTAATTGGTAATTAGTATTCTAAGATACTATAAACGATGAACAAAGTTAGGCACCTATTGTCACATTCAGGACAAAACAGTACACATCTGTGTCATTGTTTCAGGTTCATTAGTAGGACCACATTCTAATTAAAATAGAAACAGTCACCTGAAGAACTTGTCCTTCACATCCTAGCTTGGAATATCACATTTTTGCATCTATATTCTTTGTGTGTACAGTACAAAGGGTAATAATAGATGTCTATAAAAAGTAACCAGTGAAATCCAGCATTAGGCTAATCTGTCACCCATTTCCATTTTTCTGAGGAGAGGAAAGCATAATCAAAAGCCTAAATGACAAAGAGTTGACAGTAAGATTCTGTAGTAAATGATTGTGGAGTCGTTGGCCTGCGGAGATGCTGAAGAAGTTCCCAGCAGACCTGATTAATTCCAGTTTCTCCAGCTGCCAGGGGAGCAGAGGCTAAGCAGTCTCACAGAGAGGAGCCCATTACCACTACCAGGCTGAAATAGATCTAATCAACTTGCAGGCGCTCAAAAGGAAACTTTACAGTTTTGGCTTGCTGCGGTAGTGCTTTAAAATGATAACTACAAAGGATCATGGGAGTCTAAGACGGTTTAGTCTTCATTGTGGCTGAAGGAAATTCAAGATGTGTTTAGATGTGTTTAATTGTATGAACATGACAGTACCTCCCTGAATTTATGTGTGTGTGTGTGTGTGTGTGTGTGTGTGTGTGTGTGTGTGTGTGTGTGTGTGTGACATCACTTTGATTGGAGCCTTGAATTCTGCTGGCTCTTGTTTATCTTTGTTTTAGGTCAATTGCACTTCTCAAGCAATTGTTTTACTTAAAGCCGTTAACTTAAAGCCTGTATATATATATTATATATTATATATATATATATATATATATATATATATATATCAATTTCAACATGAAGTGAATGACGACCATCAAGAGATGGCTGGTGGGCTGAAATGTAATTATGACCTTTTTTGCAACTCTTTGCGTTCTTCGCTTTCAGAAACTTTATATGTAACACCATTGTCAAGTGTAATTATTCAAAAGCTGTGAGCATTAAAAAGGCCAGATTTATTATAACGGGCCAGATTTAATTATATTGATCACTAGCTAGGATTTCTAATATGAAATTTATACAGCCATAAATATTTCAGAGTCTCTCTCTTTGCCTCTTTTATCATTTCCTGGAAAAAAGTAATTTGAGCAGTTTTGTAGGGTACAACAGCCCTGTATCAGCCTTGTGCTAAACATTTACAGTATTACCTTACCAAATTTTCCTTTCCCGTATTCTATTGCACATGACATTGTACAGTTTTCTTCATAAAAAAAGCATAATAATAATAATAATAATAATAATAATAATAATAATAATAATAATAATAATAATTTTAAAAAGTCTTATACTTGATATACTTTTTTTATTGTAAGTTATTGAAAATGATATTATATATTTTTTATATATCTTGTTTTAAACTCAAAATGTATTGACCAATTGCCATAGGCACAACTTCACAGATTATCTTATTAATAGAAATAGCAGTGTAACTTCATTATGAATTAAATCAAAACAATTGACAAAAATCTTGTTTTTGATCCATAAAACATGCATTGTGTGTCATCTTCTGTGGTGTAAGCGTGTATAAGAATAGCTTGTAAGATCAACACCTGCAGTATTCCCCTTCAGACTGACAAATTAGATCCATAAACAAGTGCAAGATAATAAAAATTATGTGAATAATATATACTGAGTACAATATTGAAACCAGAACAAAACTATTAAAATATTGATCTTCCATAGTAATAATCTGTAGAAATGAGTGGAAACAATCCATCATGATAACGACTCCTTGTCTGATGTTGAAATCTTATTCTAATTCTAATTAGCCTTAACAAATAGTGTTATTCTGCACAATAGAGCCATTAGAAATATATATCATGCACCATTGTATTTAAAAAGAATTTCAGTTATTTCTTAGATAGGGTCATCTTGTCCTTGCTGGACAAAATATTTTTGAACAGCAAAATGAAAAGTTAAGAGGTTCTTTGGTCCTTTAAGAATTGGTAATTTTCTAGTACAGTTTTTCCCCAGGGCAATATCTAATTGTTTGAATAGCCACCATTTACAGCTTAACCTGCTAAACTTTTCAATGCATGTATTATTTTATTAAACGTTCCGTTCAGAACTTACTTTTACTCAGCTTCATTTGTGCCTCCTAGTCCAGCTCTCTGTTAAATTTGAAGTTATTTTGGTCTGGATTAAATCAAAAGTACAGCACCATCATAGCCATTACAAAGTATATTTAATTAATTTTGTGTACCTACTATTCTATGTGCAGAGGATAGAAAAAAAAAAGGAATGTCGCTTCACCATATCTCCATAAAAAGTAATTTTGTAAATTTAGCCTTTCTTCATTATTAAGATGAAACATAATGATATTGGAATGCTGTGTTTTACTATAGGTCTTGAAAAGAAACTTTTAAGGATATAAATATACGTTTTGTTTTTAAACATTATTCAACTAAGCTAATTAGATGAATGTAAAATTTTTAGTTTCATTTTTGATATACACATATCTTTGGTGTACTTATTTCTAAATATTACTTTTGATACTGACTAAGAAGATGTAATCCAGGCACTACTCTATTAAATGGGTGTATTCTGTTATAGTATACGCAGAGGTTACAGTATAGGCTCCACTGTTAGGCATGTAATAAGAATTAATAACAATTTAAAATGTTTATTTAGTTATTATTAAACATATAGGGGGTCAAATCAATTACACTCATATTTACAAACATACAAAAAAGTCTCATTGTAATAGATATTGGTTTTCACAAATTCTATTTTTTCTAATGATTTAAACATAGGCAGTATTTAGAGTGACCTATATTTAGATCAACTGAAAATACCCCGTACTATTCCAACTAATTAGACAATGACCTTTTTATGACCATTAATCTGTTAGCCATGTGTTTATATTTCATAACTGGTCAATACACCATTGATAAGGTATTGAATTCCAATTGGTTAATAATGTGGTGTTTTTACATGCCTGTACAGACTCCCTTAAATAAAATAATAATTCAGCCACATGAATTTTGCAATAAAATATTTAAACTACTATTCCCAAAGCTCTTTTTATGAAGTACTCACATGGGAAACAAGAACCAAGAAAATTTGAAATTCTTAAATTGTACACTGTTGAAATATATATTATATAGAGCCATTAATGTCTTAAAAGGTGAGCCTACATTACTGCATAATTAAACTAAGCAAAATATACACATATTTAATGAGTTTTTTAATATTAAAACTACTACACAGTGTCACAATTCTGAGCTCTTAATTTACAGAGCAATTAAGTCAGGACCCTCATTTATCAGTACATGTTCATTTGCTGAAAATGTAGTCAGTTTTTATTAATTGATGCTATAGAAATACTGAGGTAAAATTAATGTGTGTGCACCGGAGGTCATGCTGGCAGTAGTAGGTACCTATCCAGCAGCAAAACGTGAGATAAATAGCAACTGCAGTTTTGTGATTACACTAGAGATAGCTAAAATATTAAGTGGCGCAGTGGGCATTGTCTTTAGCAGAAATGATAAAATGGAAATACTACATTGCTTTCCCTTTTGGGGACCATCTGTTATAAAACTGTAAACACACTACAAAATTCTAAGCATGTTTAATCTTTCAAAAAGAAACACAAATAAAAGTTAAAGCACACAGTTTGCTTAATGCATTGTATTTAAAGATTATCTCTGTTATACATTATTTTTTTTCGATTGAAACACATACCTTTTTATTCAAGTTAAAATTCTTAAAAAAGGAAGGGGCAAGTCTTCATTACCCGTCATTATATGCTCTGACTTTGATTGGCTTAGCGTTATATATTGTATTGATGCGCCTGCCTGCGTTAACTGCTGCATTGGTGTTAGCGTGGGATGCACTCATTGGACTGTAGCCTGGTGAGCAAGTCTGGGTCGGACTTGAGGCTGGCAGGGAGAGTGTAGCGTGCATGGGGAAGGCAGCAGCATGGCTGGTAGGTGACGTAATCTCACACAAAGACATAAGCCCGATATACACTCCCTGGAGCCGGCTCTTTTGTACAGCAGCACCGGCACCATGCTTTAATGCGAGAGATCGCGGGTTCTTGCCTGCCCTCCACCTGTGAGTGGATTGCCTCACCCTGTGTAATGCGCCTGCTTGCGTTAACCAAGATCAACACAATATGTTTACTGTGGCAACCGTAGCAATGCACTTCATTGACCCTTAGATAATGATGTACACTCAGTCAATAGCAAATCTGATGATAAAGCCAACAGACAATAAAATTTAGAAAGGTACATTAAAATGTAGAAAGGGTGCAATTTCATCCTACTAAATAAAGATAACTTTAAATATCACTATGTCTGGTTTGACACCCCAGTACTAATATTGGACTAGCTTACCCTTTTTTTTAGGTAAGCCGCTCAGATTATTGTTAATTGAGGTCCATTAAACCTCCCGCTAGACCAATAACAAAAATCATCCCAGCTATCAAAATGATGGTGGCACCACAGCCATTATAAAATATAGCTATGGTGAGGCAATACATTATTTAATAAAGGCCACCTTTTACTGATTGAAATAACAGGGGTAAAGCTATAGCGGACCATCTATACAGTAATTATGCTTAAAATGTCCACACTGTAGAATAGTCCTACTGTACATGTGTAGCTATTACCATGTTTTATTTCAAGTAATGTATCTAGTACAGTATAGTGATGCAAGTTTTATTTTAAAAGTAATTAACTTTGTAGAATGAAACTTTAAAGAGGAATCATAATCACTTTAGAATTATATCACAACGATTTGCAGATTATGACACAACAGTCCTTTCTTATTGTTTGTCCAGGAGATAAACCCACTGAAATGTATATGTAATTTAAAATGGGTTTCTTGAAAACATCATAAGCACAGAATTACACAAAAGGGCAATTTGATTGTTAATATTACAAAATAAAACATTCTAAAATAACATAAATGAAAAAGAGTATTAAATAATGATCTAAAACTTTACTTTTAGACTTTTATTTTACATCATTTCACCTTTGTCTAAAGTTAATAGGACTCCAAGCACATCTCGTTACAGATTAATCATTATTTTTAGTTTTTTTTTTTCTGTTTTTCTTTTTTTTATATATATACAGCACCTTTCATAGTGGACCACCATCACAAAGCGCTTCACAAGATATAAAATTAGGGTGGGCCACTTACAACAACGTCTCACCCAAAAAATAGTGCAACTACTGCTGCTGCAATCTATGAGTACATCTAGTGTTATTCTGTTGCAAATCTTAATAGCCTCCTGGTAAAATAGAATAAATATACTGTAACAGACTTTAAATGTAGATTATGTACAGTAACCAAAACATTTTAAACATGTGTTTTTCTAAAAGCCATATAAACCTGTATGCTTTAGAATTCCTGATCAGCTTGTTGTGCTGTTTTGAAATGTGTGTTCATAATCTCTCTTACAGCTATCCAGAACTTCAGAAGCAAAAACAAAAAATCTAAACATAATTGTATCTATTTGAAATGCTTTAATAAAGTGATGCATTGGAGCCTAAATACTGCTCGCTTAGACATTCTTGACCTATGGCACGACTCAGTCTTACTAAGTTTGATGGGGCTATACCAAGTTGTTTCTCAGTACCCTTTTGAGTTTGTTAATATGCTCCCATTTCTCATTTAGACAGTCAACAGAGGCAAAGAAAGCACTGGGGCAAAAAATTCTGTCTTCCACGAGCAGCCTATAATAAATTGCTTCTTCAGCAATGCAGCAGACACATTTTTCTTTCTTTTCCCCCTCTCTACTGTCCAAAGCACACCAATGAGGAGCATGCTTTTGCACCTGGCTCACAGTAAGCATTCACATGGGTCAGTGATGGAACACCCAGCCCAATGCATTTGGTAAGCCTGATGTACATAATCACAATAATTGATGTTGGAAGCTGGAAGCTCTTGGTATCACGGGATCTGCAAGTCTCCCAGCAAGGCCAAGTTCTGCATTATCAGTCCATCCCATAATTAAATATCACTCTCTTACAGTATGTTGCAGGCTCCTTAATGAGAACCAAGCAGAAACTGCCGCCTCTGTCCCCTTAGAGCATTATTTGCTTGTTATTAAACAGTAATATGGAGCTGTCTATTCTCTCTGTTGTGTGTCCATTTAATAATTGCACAATTAGTGCCAGAGCTTTGCTTTTTCTCTCTAGATTAAAGATCCAGCATGGTGTTTTTTTAAGAGCAAAATTTTGTAAAATGTGCGGCCATTTATCATGATCTGTTTTTCACTATCACTACTGACAACCCCACTCTTATGACTTTTGTGGTGACCTTGTGATGTGTTGTTGAGAAGGTCCAATTTGCTCATTGTTACTTCCTAGCATAATCCCCCCTCCCCCCAAAAAGCAGCACCACTGCTCTCAATTTTTTTTTTTTTTTTTCAAGCAAAATCCACTCATTTATATTCCCAGGCTAAACGGTATTCATTTGGCAAGCTGTATGTAATTCCTTTTAACACATTTCCACAGCCCCCCCCCTTTAGCTGCCATAAGCAGTGTATTAACTGGCTGAAGAAAATCCTTTCACATTCTGCTGCGTTGCTTTCTTCTCCAGTCATGAGCCCATCACAGACTTTTTCTCGGCCGCAGGTTGCCACGGTGAAGATTTACAATGCCTAGTTATTCACACATCTGCCTTCCTTTTTTTTTCTTTTATTGTTAAATCCCCAGTGCGAGTGCAGTCTTGATACCCATGCTTGTAAAATTCACGCAGGCTTATCACCCATGGCAAGGGCTTCAGGCACTCATTACCGCATACAACCGCTTATGTACTACCATGACAAAATCACGCTCAGAGCTAATGTTTTTATCAACAAAATGCATTAGCCCACTTCTAGGTAAGGAAAAGAAAGTGGCTAAGTGAAGGTCCTTGGCCACTTTCTTTTTCATACCTAGAAAGTGGGATAGTACACTTTTTATCATAGATTGTTATTGATGTATTTATTTGTTTGTTTGTTTATTTATTTATTTATTTAAAAAATCTAAATTACAATCGTTTAATTTTTCCTATTTGTCAGGCATATTATGGTGGTTGTTTAGCAACAGTACTTTCCCTAACTGCTCAAAAAAACACAAAATTTGTTTTAAAAAATGCTACAGAATGACTTGGTGAAAAGGATATCAGTTTGAAAGAAAGTATGCTGAAAAACAGTTGGTAAACTGCAGTTAACCGTGGTAAAGCACATTAAAATCATGGGAAACTGCAAAATTACATGTAGTACACCACAGTTAATCATGGTAAAGCACAGTAAAAGCATCCCACTTTATTATGAACTGGCAAAAATAAAAAGGAATTTCCTGGTAATAATACATGTTAGGTTTAAGTTAGGATAGTAAGGTTAGATTAAAGACGGGAAATAGTACAATATTACTTATTTGGGCTTACTGGTAGTTATAAGCTTAATTGAACCCCTCATTCAATCAGGTTTCAACTTTAGCAGTTATGGTATAGGACAGAGGTTTTCAACCTTTTTTTTTTAAACTAGACCCCTTTTGTTGGGAGGTTTCAGCTAAAGTATCCTTTACAATTTTCACTCACTGAATGGTACTTGTTGCAATAAAAAGAAGAATAATCTGATTAACACATTTCTTTTTTTCTGTTTATTTAATATATAATTTTTCACAATAGTCTGGGACTGAAAAACTGCTGAGACAGAAAACCAAACTTAATGCACAGAATTAAAAGACAGTATTTAGAAACAACATGTATTCACTTTCTATTGGACAAATTCATTATAAATAAGACAAAGTAGTTTGCACTGTAAATATTTATCAGGTTACTATTTACTTCCAGCTTCAGCATAATTATGTGTGTTGTTTACAGTAGCCTATCAAAAACATTAATCAAGATAAAACGTTAGTTTATTTACCGTAACCCTGGTTCCCTGAAAGAGAAGACAACCACCAACTCATTACTTATGGGATATGCCTGCCTATTGGTAGGTATTCACTGAGCTCTCTATATCAGAGCTGCCAATTGGCCCCTTTCTGGATGACATCCTCGGTCCTGCCTACCGAGGGGTTAAACCCATCATTCCACAGAAGCCATTTCTCTTTTTCCATGGAACCCATGAGGGCGTCCAATGCAACCTCATGGTTGTTACTCTTTCAGGGAACCAGGGTTACGATAAGTAACCTAACGTTCTCTTTCAATTTGAAGACGACCACCAAAACATTCCGTATGGGAAATGTATACCAGGGCCGTCGCGAGGGAGAAGGAACGGCAGCTTATAAGGGACGCATCAGAACCGCTTAACCCTAGGGTAGCGGTGCGAGCGTGCAACCTCAAGGACCCTCCTGTCTAATGAAGGCAAGGAAGGCCCTATCACATTAAAATCTGGAGAACATATGCGATGTAGCCCATCTTGCTGCATTACATATGTAACACCCCTTTCAGCCTAATAGTAGTGTACTTGGATGGATAGGTGTAATGCAGTGCTTCTTACCTCTCCAAGCCTAGACTCAAAGTCCTGATTTCAGCTTCCACAGGGGTTTGAAGATAGATATCTTCAGGACACATCTACTACAAGCCAGGGGCTAACTGACTACCTGATAAAGTACACAGTGCCTCCACCTAATGGTTGTGTGGATTATGTAAAATGTTGCAAAACTCCAGACAATAAAAACACACACACATTATATATATATATATATATATATATATATATATATAATATATATATATATATATATATATATACATATGTCTCTACTGTGTATATTGTAAATCATTTGGTTTACACAAATGACATCCAAATTTAGTAAACCAAATTATTTACTGTAGGTTTAAGTTTTATTATATTGATTAAATAATATGATGAAAATTCACGGCACAAGTGTGTTTATCTCAAATAGACCCACCTGTTCATTTTGTAAACAGTAAAGTGTGTTGACTGTCCTAATATCATATCGTATCTATACATTCCTATATAGGATATAATTATATATTATTATTATAATATTATATTATCATTATTATTCATAATAATAATAATAATAATAATAATAATAATAATATGAATTTGAAGTATGTCGATTTAAAGAGAAATTACTCGGAGATTCAGGTTATCCATTAACCCTTAGTGGTCTATTTATTCAGTGCCTGTTAGGTGCGTCAGGTCCAATTTATTTTGCGCCTGCTGTTTAAAAGTAATTTTATTCTAAGTTAAACAGGTTTAAAAGGCACTGCATATCAACAGGACACTCAGTACTGCATCTCTAGCCCCTGCCCACCCCTTGTTCGCTGTATTTATCACATACCTCTTCATAGTCGTGCATACTGATAAATCATCTCCTGATCACACGTTTTATCACTAAACTCCTCAATAATGCGATCCAAGTTATTATTTTATTACTATGACATCTCAAAAAGCTTGGCAAATGTCTGTGATATTTTTTGGCTAAATGCGGAAGAAGCTATTTTGTTTGTTTATGTCCGTGTTGGGTCTTTGGTGCATGGGCTGTGTGTATTGTTCAGATCTGCCCCCCTTTTTTCCTCCGCCTACTAAAAAAAACAAACACAGAGTAAACAAATAAACGCGCAACAATGACTATGTACATGTAACACCCCCGAAGAGACGGGAGCCTCAACCTATAACTGAGTAGGATATAGTTTTTACAGAAATCAACCTGACATTCTGAGGTAATTTTTGTTGCAGAAAAACATTTACATCACACTCTTGGATTGAACTGCCACACCAGCATTGTCCCGCCCCTTAACAACCAATACACACTCCTAATTCGCTAGTACAGTACTCCCCTGACCTTCCAACTCCCACCCAATAGGCTCTCTGTAACTGTCACTGATTTAAATGTACTGTAGTCAAAGTAGGTTAGCCACACACACTGCTGCATAAGAAAATAAGAACATAAGAAAGTTTACAAATGAGAGGAGGCCATTCAGCCTATCTTGCGCATTTGGTTGTTAGTAGCTTATTGATCCCAGAATCTAACCAAGCAGCTTCTTGAAGGATCCCAGGGTATCAGCTTCAACAACATTACTAGGGTGTTGGTTCCAGACCCTCACAATTCTCTGTGTAAAAAAGTGTCTCCTATTTTCTGTTATGAATGCCCCTTTGTCTAATCTCCATTTGTGACCCCTGCCGCGCTGCGCAACTTCATCGACCTTTTCAGGAAACGCGGTGGAAATCAGGTATTGGTTGACGGTGGTTGGCCTCGACCAATCGGGACAGGACAGAGCGGAACGTACAAATGGGGGTGTGGCCCAGGGTTCTGCTCCTTCTGGCAAGGTACTTTGCAAGAGAGAGAGAGAGAGAGAGAGAGAGAGAGAAAACGAGCAGGGAGTTGAAAGACGGGAAGTCTTTGTTGTGGTTTGACCTGCTAACACATCTCCTTTTGTATTTTAGAGCACTAACGGGACACTCCGGGAAATACTTTGGAGGAGCGACAACCCGGAAGTGCCGGATTATTACCCGGCATGTTTTTTCAATTCGCAGATTACAAAGGGAAGACGGACTGTTTTTGTTGTTTGTTTATTTTGGGACTGCAACCCCATTTTACTTTATTTTTTCGGGTTATACGTTGTTGTGTAGCCCGGCTTCCTTATTTTTGTTGGGTCCCACATTGTTGTGTACCCTGGATTCCTTATTTGCTTATTGTTATTATTATTTCTCTGAGTGCGTTTTTGGTGACCTTGTGGAAAGGATAATAAAACCAGGCTCATAAACTCATTGGAGTCTGTTGTTTTCACCACCACTACGCTCATTCTGCCACACTCTGTTATGCTAAAGTTATTTAAAACTGGACAGGAACAGGTTGACATGTAGGGCATGTTATCCTTTGTAAAAACTTGTGAAAAGTAATCATTTAATATATTTGCTTTTTTTTCTTTGTCTATTATTTTGCCATTTGTATCTCTTAGACATTTAACGTCCTCTTTGAATGTTCTCTTGCTGTTGTAGTATTGGAAAAAAAACAAACATTTGGAATTGGTTTTAGCACCCTTAGCAATGTTCAATTATATCTCTCTCTTGGCCTTTCTAACTTCCTTTTTGACTTGCTTTTGCAGTTCCGAGTACTCTTGCTTTGTACTTTCTTTTTGGTCTTTTTTAAATGCTCTGTAAAGTGCTTTTTTTTTTTTTTTTTTTTTTTTGCTGAATATTTTTTAAATTTGATGTATTAAATAATTTTGGCAATTTTGTTTTAGATTTAGATTTGTCTACGTTTGGGATGTAATTGTTTTGCACCTCTAGTACTACTTTTTTAAAATACAGATAGGCTACCATATTACAGAAAATAAATAACTTCTAAAATGTCATAAATCATGTAATAAAATATTGCAGCGTTTGAAAATCGTGGTATTAGTATTAAAGGTCGTCCTCATATAACGACTGCCCTCTTTTAAGCGCCGCACTCATTTTGATCAATTTAAAATAAACGCTGTGGCGCCAAATTGAAGGCGCCATAATAATAGTAATAAGTAATAATAATAATAATAATAATAATAATAATAATAATAATAATAATACTAACTGGAACTGCCAGGCAGTTTTACGGCTCCCAAGCCCCAGTATCAGTACCCATCTAAGAGTGTTTAGTTCTCAATGTGCCAAGTTTAAAATCAGCAAAAATGCATCAGGCAGCCATCTGTTTATCGCTAGTTTCATAAAAGTCAATTGTATTGCTACAGTGTCAAGAATGATGCTTGTGAAGTTTCAAGTTAGTGGAATAAACCATTTGTCAACTGAGGCAGTTTTAAATTTCAGACGTAAACGTACATATGGCGGCCATCTTGTTTTATAAAACAAAATCATTTTGACATATTTGTATTCCATTGTTACTGGGACAATAACTACCAAGTTTGGAGTTTGTTGGACAAACATTTTTCAAACAGCAGCAGTTTGTTGTTAGGGGCGCATTTCGATAAGATTTGTGGCAGACATTTTGACATGAGAATTTATCACAGCAACTTCTGCTTCGCAAACTTGATGTGATTTTGGATGCTGATGATATATGCCAATTCTCAGATCAATCGCTTCACCGGTTCCCAAGAAGATGATTTCAAAAGGTTTCTGAAAAATGCGTCAAATGGCCATTTTATTTTTCGGTCAACACAATTTTTTAAAAGTCAGTTGTATTGATACAGTATCAGGGAAGATGCATGTTGAAGTTTGGAATTAGTCAAGTAAATCGTTTGTCAACTGACGCAGGTTTAAATTTCAAATGTAAACGTATAAGTGGTGGCCATCTTGTTTTATAAAACATCACCAATTTCACATATTTGTATCCCATTGTTACTGGAACAATAACTACCAAGTTTGGAGTTTGTTGGTTTTCAAACAGCAGCAGTTTGTTTTTAGCGGCGCGTTTCGATAAAATTTGTGGCAGCCATTTGGACATTAAAATTTATCATAGCAACTTCTGCTTCGCAAACTTGATGACATATGCCAAGTTTCAGATCAATCGCTTCACCGGTTCCCAAGAAGAAGATTTCAAAAGGTTTTATCGAAAAATGTGTCACGGTGCCAACTGCAAGGAATCATCAGCAACATTTTTTCAGCTTCAGACAGTCAAAGTATCCAGCTTGTTAGCTGCCAAGTCAGAACCTGATCAGTCACACATCTTCAAAAATGCGTCATGCTGCCATCTTGTTTAACGCACAAATGCCATTTTTGAAAATGTAAATTGTACCAACACAGGCACGATGTTTTTCAAGTTTGGAGTTAATCAAGTGAGCCGATTTTAAACTGAAGTAGTTTTAAATATAAGAAGAAAATGTAGGAGTGGCAGCCATATTGTTTCACGTAACAACCATTTTGACATATTTGTATTTTGCAATTCTGCAAATGCAATTGTATTCTCACCAGAACGATGCATCAGTGAAATTTGTGGCAGCCATTTTACTATTGAATTGTATCACAACAACTTTTGCTTTGCAAAAAGGTTTGGATGGTGATAATATATGCCAAGTGTCAGAGCAATCACTTCAACGGTTCCAAAGAAGAACATTTTGTGAGATTTCAAGAAATGCATCATATGGCCATTTCAGTTTAACACCTTTTTTAAAAAGTCATTTGTACTGATATAATATCAGGGAAGATGCTTGTGAAGTGTGGAGTTAGTCAAATAAATCATTTATCAACTGACACAGGTTTAAATTTCCAATGTAAACATATAACTGGTGGCCATCTTGTTTTATAAAATATCACCATTTTCACATATTTGTATCCCATAGTTACTGGGACAATAAGTACCAAGTTTGGAGTTGTTTGGACAAACGGTTTTCATAGCAACTTCTTCTTTGCAAGCTTGATGTGGGTTTGGATGCTAATGATATATGCCAAGTTTCAGACCAATTGCTTCACTGGTTCCCAAGAAGATGATTTCGAAAGGTTTTATCGAAAAATGCGTCATGGCGCCAATTGCAAGGACACAGCAGCCTTTGGCTTGGAAGCCTTAAAAAAAAAAAAATCTTAAACAAAAATCTTAACAATAACAATAACACTGAGTGGAGAGGTAAGTTCTTCATAACAGTGTAATTTGTGTGAATGAGAAAAGCCTGCAGTGCTGGTATCCCAACTCAAAATGCACTGATTTTAATTTTAATAATTTTAATAAATCAATCTTTAACATAAAACATTCCCAACTAAATGACATGTGTATTATTGGTACCTGTAATCGGTCGCCTGTACTACTAATAACAACAGTTTAAAGCCAGGCACTATGACTAGTCGGTTGTACCTTCCAATTTATTCCGTTGGGGTTGTTTTGATCAGCAGCATCTGCACTCCAACATCCTCAGTGCTGATTGGTTACTGTAAAGGGAACACGTGAACGTGGAGTTCTGCTCTTAGTAACAAACTAGACGAGTTCTTCCTTAAGTATGTGTGGTGCAACCAAAAATAGGACATCACGTAGTTATCAACTAACTAGTAACTACTAAGCACTTAGTGAAGGCTTTGTGTTAACTTACGGACAAACTTATGCATAGCTGGTGCAACCCAGTCCTGGAGTCGTCCTTCAGAAATGAGACAGTTTGCCCAAATTTCTGACGATTTGAAGCAAATGGACATAAACCTTGGGAACTTACACTTAACTCACACAGTCAAAAACACAACATTCTAATTTGTCATCCTCAACCTTTATTATATTAAAATAAAGCGCAAAATAAAACAATTCTAAACTTATTTACAAAAGTATAGTAAAACTAAATCCAGCGGTACCATGCACACAACTGCAGCTCTCACTGCGCTCACGCAGCTTCTTTTTTTTAAGCACCCAAACAAAAAACAACTAGAAAAAAAAACTAAAAACTTTCCTTAAATGGGATATCTTTGGCAAATCATATTTTTTAAACCTTCTTTTTTCCACTTCAACAGAACTAATTGAACTTTATTAAGTCGATATAATCAGTAAAATGTGTGGATTATAAAGACGTTCCTAAATATATTTACAAAATATAGCGAAACAAGATAAGTTGTACCGTTGGTCTATTCATTTTTGAACACCATTTCTTTCTGCATCTTTTGGCAAACTGAGTTAATTAATTACAATAATTAATAACAACTGTTTTTTGTTGCGTGTGAAGTCAGTAGCACAGCTCGGCTCTGCAGTGGAAAAACAACCCACGTTCCCCTTAACCGCACCGTGAGGACTCGGTAAGGCCCCGGCTCGGCTCGGTTGTATAGTATTAAAGAGGCATTAGAAGTGCCCCCAGGGGTAAGTGTACCCCCCGTTGAAAACCCCTGGTATAGGACATGCCCTCTAAAGCGACTGGTATTTTAGACTCTTTAAACTGTGGCATACATTTCAAGCAGCCTTAGCGATCCAGCAATACAATATATCCTAAAAACAAATGATAAAATTGTCTTCCTACACCAAAATATGTTTTCGGTTATAATTGAATTAATTTCCTCCACAACAGTGATTACTAAAGCAATAGAATCTAGCTATACTAAATTTTAATGGATAGATTGAGTGTATAGGACAGCGAGTAAGCAGATACAATTGACAGATAACATTCAGACGGCATGTTGACAGAGATTTTCTTTCAAGCAGAAAAAAGGTAAAATACATAAATGAAGACTGATCACTCAGGTAGATTGATCTGGAACAGTGATTAAACACAGTTTGTAAGATAACATTCAAGGTTGTTTACCAGTGATTTGAGACCTCTTGTTGACCAATCAGGTTAAAGGAAATCTACAATCCACGTTGTAATTATAGATGACTGCCCTTGTCTTTCATGCACCATCACCTTTGGCTCGGGACACCTAACAGTTAATCTTGTCAGTTATTTATTAGGTAATGTCTGCTGTAATGTCTAATGCTTAATTTGTGTCTGCTTCTATAAGGTTTTACACAAAAGCCTTATAATAATTGTATCATAAACATTGCAGTTCTTTACAATCTTGTCTATAACTTTAACAAAGGCTATCTTTACAACGGAAAGAAGAGACTGGTACCATGTTGGCGTACCTTTGTATAACAATAAAATGGTTGATTTACCTGAATTTTCAGGAGGGTTTACTACAAACATTTTTATGGCCTGAGAGGTAAGTCATTGTACTATTTTAATTGAGATCCTAAAATGATAGTTTAATGAAAGGTCAAAATTTTTAGGACATAACACATCTAAAATATACATACTGTTAACCATATAGCAAAGCAAAATAGCACAGCTGTCTAAAAACATAGATAGGCTATTTTAACAATTCAATTCAATGGAATGATGAGTGTATGTAGTGTATGCATACCGTTTGGTCTGCAAGGCAGATCTCCCACACGATGGAAGTCTTATTTTAAATATTTTTCTTTTAACAGGTAGCATTTTGCCTGTTCTGTATGCCGTAGTGTTTGCAGGCTATAACCCACCGCATACGTGGTTTGAATACTACCTCTTTATAAAGATGCTTTTTTTACCTGACGTCTTTTACCTGTTGTCTTTTAAGAATGCATAAAATACTACCTATTTGAAAAGCCAATTCATATAACACTTAACATTATAAACAATTTTAAACATGTTAAGAAAACAATCCTGTTTTAATTTCCATTGTGGGGTACATTATTACTGGGAAATGAATATTTTAGAATGGATCTCATTTTGGAGTTATTTTTGCAGACTGAGCAAATCACAATGATCCAAAATGCACCACATTTCTATACAGCTGTTGAGCTTGCTATAAGGGAATTAATTCACCAACCTCAGCTGTTTAATTTAGGTTTTCAGCATTTCACTTTCCTTTTTCTATTCATTGCACCTGTTACACTGTATATAAACATAATACTTCATGAACATACATCAAGGGTTGTGCTTGTTCATGTAATTATTTTATTTTCACTTACAGAAGCTGAAAAAAGTATAACACTGTATTACAGTATAGAAATCTCAGGAGTATAGTAAAACCCTGAACCCAACCAAATAATCTTACAAAAAATGATGGACACACCTTTCCATACAGTTAATACATAATACCAGTTAATACATAGCATCATTTCCCATGATATTGTTATGCCATCAAATGCATAGAAATTGTGATATTACAAAAACATTTTTTTAACCTTTTCAAATACCGTATTTGTCACAGCGAGAATTACAGTACTTGTCCAACTTTGGAGCTCTGAAAATACTGACTTCTCCTTCCATTTCTTTGCTGGCTTATCCCATTTTGGCTAATGGCTTTTGGCCATCTGTTTTTCTGTGAGTAGATGAGGTACGTTTGCTTTGACAAGATCAAGAACTATGGTTATAGGGTCATCACGATGGGGTCGCAGCTTCACTACCTAGCTCCCCAAACCCATCTCCTGCAGTAGAGCCTAATTCGGCCTGTGGGGGGCTGCTGCTTTAGAAGGACTGTGTGACATCTCCTGACCACCCCGTCTTCCTCCCATGGGTTTCACATGCCATCTCAGAGATGGGGTTGGATAGATACAACTAATGAAAGAATCTCTGCAACTGCTGTGTTCTGAATATGTCCTGGTTAACCGTAACAGATTCACAAAAGGAAACATGTCCTCACGGCCCATTTGTTTCCCATTCATTTAATTTAAAAGGCATTGTAAATATGTATGGGATATAAATATTTTAGACTCTGCAAAGTGTTATCGTCTTTCTTACCAGGTCCAGTGTTGTGATGATATGACTAGTCTAAAAGATATTAAATGTTAACTTTTACTGTATGTGATGCTATTATTCAGAACATTTCAAAGTACTATAAAAAATTTAAAAATAACAAGCTGTACATTTTTTTTTTTTTTTTGAGTTTGTAGTAAGACTCGAGTTTTGAGTGTACTGAAATGCATGTTGATTTTGATGGCAAACATAAAAATAAAATTTTAAAATGTCGGATTCAAAAGTAATAACTAGGAAATGTACCAGAGAGTTTAAATAGTTGCTTATTCAAATTATGTAAAGTTTGCAGGGAAAAAAATGATCTTCATGTAATTTTTGTAACTTAGTATTGATTGCCTTTGGTTTCCATTCTGACACAGTATAAAAACAACAGGCAAACTAACAAACTGAGAAAAAATATTGATTCAAACTTTACTGTACTGTGTTCATGATGCAAAGATGAAATTGTAAGAAAAGGGAAGTACAGTATGTTAAATTATATTTGGTATTCTCGTGGACTTTCTA